>NC_058418.1:37858373-37951027 GCF_002201575.2 Neomonachus schauinslandi | reverse complement strand
TTCTTTCTTTCTTTCTTTCTTTCTTTCTTTCTTTCTTTCTTTCTTTCCTTTCTTTCCTTTCTTTCCTTTCTTTCCTTTCTTTCCTTTCTTTTCTTTCTTTTCTTCTCTTCCTAAGTCTCTCCATTTGCTGATCTGAACTTTCTAAAAATACCTAATGTCAGATAAATCCCAGGGCTTTTCTTGGAACAGCATATTATTAAGGGGTTTATGAACACCCACATTTTTATTACATTATTCCTATGACTTTTTTCACTGCACAATTAGTTTGCTTATGTACTGTGTATTGAAATTAGTTTTCAGTTTTGTTCTGATAGATACTTTTTAAAAAAGTAAAATAAGAAAAAATGTATCATTAAATGCTGCTTCTCAATTTAAATGGTATTTCCACAAAGAAGCCTTTTCTGATCCGAGAGAATAGACTTTTTCTTCCTCGTATACTGTGTCATGCCAACCTATGTTGTTCCTTCCATTCTCTCCCTGTTGTTTAGCTCAATTTGTTCCCTCTTATCCAGACTTCTTTCCTATTCTTTCCCCACTCTGTGAAAGCTCCCCCCCCGCCCCCCGCTGCTTTTCTTCAGTGAATTAACTTTGCTAATTCTCAATCTCAGGCCCATCACTGATTCTTCAGCAAACCCTCTCTGATCTCTATGACTAGGGAAAATCTTCTCTTAAAAGGCACTCACACCAACATCTCCATCATCACAACACTTTTGTAGTTGAATTTTACACTTGTGTATATAATTATTTGATTAGTGTCTTTATTACAATTAAACTATTAGTGAATGAAGGCAAAGCCAGGTTTATTTTTGCTAATAACTATATCCCTATGATATAGAACAGTGCTGGAAACAGGAAGGTACTCAGTGAATATTTATTGAATGAGCAAATGAATATTTTAGAATTAAGTAAAACAATGTACATAGAGGGTCTGGTACATACTAAGTGGTCTTTTATAATTAGAGTAGCTTCTATTTCTTCGCATGTGGATCTGGAATTTGCAAAGTAACAAATATCTCTCACTGAAAATAATTAAGATGAGTAATTAAGGGTCAATCACTCCCTAATGTATTAAAAAAAAAAAAAAAGCTGATATGAATGGGAGAAACTGTCAGTTCCTGATGCATAAGAAAGAAGTCTATGCAGCACATAGATCCTGGCTCCTTCACTGCAAGTTACGTGACCTTCTTAATGGAATTTGTTGAAAAAAAAATGTTTTCAGTTTAAATAGTTCTGAAATTTTATTAATCAAGAAACACGCTGGGCGCCTGGGTGGCTCAGTTGGTTAAGCAAGTGCCTTCGGCTCAGGTCATGATCCTGGAGTCCCAGGATTGAGTCCCGCATCAGGCTCCCTGCTCAGCGGGGAGTCTGCTTCTTCCTCTGACCCTACCCCGTCTTGTGCTCTCTCTCACTCTCTCTCAAATAAATAAAATAAAATAAAATCTTAAAAAAGATTTAAGAAAACATGCTGATTATGGTCTGGCATTTAAAAAAACTGTGGCTATACTTTCCATAGAGAGTGATATTGTATATTAAATAAGGGCTTTGGAACGAGACAGATGTGCTTTTGAACCTGAGCTCTGTCACTTCTCAACTATGTGACAGTCTTCTCCTCTGTAAAATGAAGGCTATGACACTTGTCATCAAGGATTACTTCCAAAATTAATGAATATTTTTAGCAAATATTCTGTGCCATATAGCAACATAAATAGTGATACTCCCCACGCCCCCTCAAAAAAAACACAAACATACAGACAAAAGCAGGCCTATCAATGATAGTTAACTAACTGTCCTACAAAGAAGGAAAAAGGGCAAAGTGATATTTCTTAAGTGACTATCATATGCAAAGTACATTCATGTGAATTACCTAATATCCTCTCAAATAGCCTGAGAGGTTGATGGAAGAAAGGAAACTGAGGGCAAGATAATTAAGCATATTGCTTCAAAAGCACAAAGCCGCAGGCTTTTTTTTTTTTTTTTTTTTCAGAAGAAAGATGTGAAGGTATAACCTCTGAGGCATATTCTAATTCTGTTGACACAAAAATTTAAGTAGATGGACCTGAACTGCCTATAGAGATGAAATTACTTTGAAACTCTGGAAGAGGAACACACAGCATTTTTTAACATTCTTGTGTTTTGAATTTTTCTAGCAGATCAATCTGTTAATTGCTTAGCAAACAAAAATAAGAGGATATGAAAGAAAGATTCAACGTCAAAGCTATGCAAGTAAGGCATCATCTTGGTGAGCTTTCCAATGAAAAAATTGCCAGTAATTCAAGCAAAAACTTTATCCTGTTGAAGACATTAAAGCATCCAAGTTGAGCAAGTGTCAAAACAAGTTCATATGATGCAATGAAATTGGGTTTTGACAACAAAATGATGTATATTCCAAGCTGATTTTAGCAACTTCTAGCCATATGATCTTAGCATTATAAGAGCCACTATGATTTTTTCTATTTACTCATCAAAAGAGTAAGAATTAAAATGATTTGGGGTGAGAATTTCAGATATTGTACACATGTACGAGGTGCCTTGTATCAGGTCACAGTGCTCAATAGTATAGCTATTATGTTTCATGTTAAAATGTCTCTAAGACATTATCTGGCAAACTGTGAGTGCTCACAATGATAATTCTCTTTGTGAGTGACAGAACTGAGAGCTTAGTTTTCTTTTGCCAAATTACTACCTGTCTCCTAGCCCCTAAAATGGACCAAGTCACCTAAAATAAATGAAGACTAATAACATAATCACTAAGTAACTGAAGGCAATTTACTTATTATTGTTGTTGTTGCTATTTAGAAAGAAAAACATTTCAATAGCAAATAATATGGTGGGAGGGATGGGGAGTTATGTATCTAAAATGAAGTGATTGGACTACAACAGACATGAACAGAAAACATCTAGTAGAGTTGTTGGTTAAACCAGAAATGCAACATAATGCAGGACATTATTTAAATTCCATTGAAAGTGGAATTACTTTATACATGTTGCTAAGCAAATACTCTCAACAATATTTGTCTAATAACAGAGAGTTACTTTGTCTGTTTCCTCAACAAATATTTTCTCAGTACATGTATGGTGTCCAATTCTTTTCAAAGGGCTGAAGATAACTACATAAATGAGAGAGATCTCAGACTCAAAAACAGTTCAGGACCCCACTTATTGAGCATCTGGACCCAGAATGTATATCTTGGGATTCCATGGAAGAGACAGTATATAAATAAGGAAACTTTAAACCCAGATATGCTATTCCTCTAAACAGAGAAAGATAACTAGAATTGTTATACAAAGCTTGAAATGAACTTTAGGACTCTGGACTTCCTTGATTATTCTTTAATTTAAAATAGCAATTGTAATGTATTTCATTAGTCATGTGTTATTTGCACTGTTGGCCATTGTTAAACAATTGTAATCCATGTCTGCATATGAGAATAATTTGACATTAGTCCATAATATTTAGGATCTGTTTTGCAAAGCATCTTGCTAATACTAACAGATTTACTATAAGGAATTGGCTCAAATGATGATAGATAGGCTGAGGAATTTAAGATCTTAGTTGGCAAATTGGAGAGCCAATAAATATAATTCCAGTATGAGTCCAAAGGACTAAAAATGAGGAGTCAGTGGTGTAAACTCCATTGTGAGTTTGAGTCTACAGGTAGGAGAAGACTGATGTCCCAGTTCCAAGACAGGCAGAAAGAATTTTTCCTTACTCAGCCTTTGACTCCTTTCAGACCTTCAATGAATTGGATGCAATCCATCCACAAGGGGGAAAACAATTTGCTTTACATAGTCTGTCCATTCAAATGTTAATCTCATCATAAAATAACCAGAGAAATTTTAAAATGTTAATCTCATCAAGAAACACTCTCACAGAAACATCCAGAAATAATGTCTAACCAAATATTTGTGCACCTCATGGCCCTGTCAAGTTGACACATAAAATTAACCATTCATAGAACCTAGATCTCTAGTTACTCCATAGAAATTTTAACACAATTAATTAATACTTTCAGAATAATATGTGTTTCTGTTTTTGTTTTTTAGAGCAGGGGGAGGGGCAGAGGGAGAGGGGGAGAGAGAGAATCTGAAATAGGCCCCATGCCCAGCATGGAGCTGGACGCGAGACTTGATCTCACACCCTGAGATCATGACCTGAGCTGAAATCAAGAGTCGGATGCTTAACCAATTGAGCCACCCAAGCACCCCAATATGTGTATATTTTAAAGCCACAGGTACAAAGAAAGACTTACTGACAATTTCATATTTACAAATTAATTCCTACAGGGAAAGTCTCTCTTATTGGTTGCTTTAGTGATGGGAAGGCCAAGGTCACTGAATTCCCATCATCAGCCTTTCCCTGATACATTATATTCACTGGCCTGTAGAGCTGAAGACTGCTTATTTAACCTTGGTCATATTTCTTCTAGTACCATGTACTTGGCCATATGGGAAATAGATAGCTTACTAGATAAATCATCCAAAAATCTTGGAAGAAATGTTTTAAAAATAAAGGTCTGTCAACATTACAGATTTGATACCCCTTTAAATCTTTGAAGTAATGCACATTTGTATAATTTTCTCCCAATATTTGTTCATCAAACATTCATTCAAAAAATACTTATTGAATATGTGCTTAGTGAATTTATAGTGCAGGATGTTATTGGTGTTAGAGGACAAAACATGATCCACTGCCTCTGGGAAAGTTAAGTGTGTTGAGATGTTTCCCTTTAGGCAGATAGGATTGCTCTGAATAGAGGTACTGTCTGACTGCTACCTGGTAGATTACCTAAGAAACAGTTTGCTCACTTACACTGTGGCATCTGGTGCCCATTAGATAATATCTACGTATTGGATATTCTTTTTTATTATTATGTTATGTTAGTCACCATATAATACATCATTAGTTTTTGTTGTAGTGATCCACGATTCATTGTTTTCGTATAACACCCAGTGCTCCATGCGGTACATGCCCTCCTTAATACCCATCGTCGAGCTAACCCATCCCCCCACCCCCTCCCCTCTAAAACCTTCAGTTTGTTTCTCAGAGTCCATAGTCTCTCATGGTTCATCTCTCCCTCCGATTCCCACCCCCCTTCATTTTTCCCTTCCTTCTCCTAATGTCCTCCATGCTATTCCTTATGTTCCACAAGTCAGTGAAACCATATGATAATTGACTTTCTCTGCTTGACTTATTTCACTTAGCATAATCTCCTCCAGTCCCATCCATGTTGATGTAAAAATTGGGTATTCATCCTTTCTGATGGCTGAGTAATATTCCATTGTATATATGGACCACATCTTCTTTATCCATTCATCTGTTGAAGGGCATCTCGGCTCTTTCCACAGTTTGGCTATTGCGGACGTTGCTACTGTGAACATTGGGGTACATCAGGCTCTTCTTTTCACTACATCTGTGTCTTTGGGGTAAATACCCAGGAGTGCAATTGCTGGGTCATAGGGTAGCTCTATTTTTAGTTTTTTGAGGCACCTCCACACTGGTTTCCAAAGTGGATGTACCAACTTGCATTCCCACCAACAGTGTAAGAGGGTCCCCTTTCTCCACAACCTCTCCAACATTTATTGTTTCTTGCCTTGTCGATTTTTGCCATTCTAACTGGTGTAAGGTGGTATCTCAATGTGGTTTTGATTTGGATTTCCCTGATGGCTAATGATGATGAACATTTTTTCATGTGTCTGTTAACCATTTGTATGTCTTCTTTGAAGAAATGTCTGTTCATGTCTTCTCCCCATTTTTTTGACTTGATTATTTGTTTTTTGGGTGTTGAGTTTGAGAAGTTCTTTATAGATCTTGGATACCAGCCCTTTATCTGTAATGTCATTTGCAAATATCTTCTCCCATTCTGTGGGTTGCCTCTTTGTTTTGTTGACTGTTTCCTTTGCTGTGCAGAAGCTTTTTATCTTGATGAAGTCCCAAAAGTTCATTTTTGCTTTTGTTTCACTAGCCTTTGGAGATGTATCTTGAAAGAAGTTGCTGTGGTTGATGTCAAAGAGGTTATTGCCTATGTTCTCCTCTAGGATTTTGATGGATTCCTGTCTCACATTGAGGTCTTTCATCCATTTTGAGTTTATCTTTGTGTATGGTGTTAGAGAATGGTTGAGTTTCATTCTTCTGTATACAGCTGTCTGATTTTCCCAACACCATTTATTGAAGAGATTGTCTTTTTTTCCATTGCATATTTTTTCCTGCTTTGTTATTGTTATCAATATGACTCTATTTTGGTTAACAGTTGGCTTATATAGATGGCTGCTCCCATGTTGGGGGCATAGATATTTACAATTGTTAGATCTTCTTGTTGGATAGACCCTTTAAGAATGATATAGTGTCCTTCTGTGTCTCTTATCATAGACTTTAGTTTAAAATTTAATTTGTCTGATATAAGAATTGCTACCCCAGATTTCTTTTGAGGTCCGCTGGCATGGAAGATGGATCTCCATCCCTTCACTTTCAGTCTGGATGTATCTTTAGGTTCAAAATGAGTCTCTTATAGACAGTATATGGATGGTTCCTGTCTTTTTATCCAATCTGCAACCCTGTGCCATTTTATGGGGGCATTTAGGCCATTCACGTTGAGAGTGATTATTGAAAGATATGAATTTATTGTCATCATGTTGCCTGTGAAGACCTTGTTTTTATAGATTGTCCCTGTAAATTCCTGTTCTATATCACTCTTGGGGTCTTTCTCTTTTTATAGAACCCCCTTAACATTTCTTGCAGGGCTGGCTTAGTGGTCACATATTCTTTCAGTTTCTACCAGTCTTGAAAGCTCTGCATCTCTCCATCCATTCTAAATGATAGCCTTGCCGGATAAAGTATTCTTGGCTGCATGTTCTTCTCATTTAGTACCCTGAATATGTCTTGCCAGCCTTTTCTGGCTTGCCAGGTCTCTGTGGATAGGTCTGATGTTATTCTGATGTTCTTCCCTCTGTACGTAAGGAATCTTTCCCCCTAATTGCCCTTAAGATGGTTTCCTTCATTTTAAGATTTGTGAGTTTTACTATTACATGCCGGGATGTTGGCCTGTTTTCCTTGATCTTGGGAGGGGTCCTCTCTGCCTCTAGGACACGAATATTTGTTTCATTCCCCAGATTAGGGAAGTTCTCAGCTACGATTTGCTCAAATATATCTTCTAGTCTTCTCTCTCCACCCCTCCAGGGATCCCAGTAATTCTGACATTGGAGCGTTTCATGGTGTCACTTATTTCTCTGATTCTATTTTCATGGATTTTGAGTTGTTTTTCCCTGGCCTCATCTTTTTCCTTCTTGTCTATTAATTGGTCTTCTAGATCACTAATTTGTTCTTCTGCCTCACTTACCCTAGCTGTTAGATAATCTAGATTAGATTGGATCTCATTGATAGCATTTTTAAATTCTGCCAATTCAGCTTTCATTTCTGCCCTTAGAGACTCTATGTTGCCATTAATCGATTTCTCCAGTCTAGCTATTGTCTTCACAATTGCTACCCTGAAATCCATCTCCAACATCTTGGTTATATCTGTATCCATTTGTAAATTTGTGGCATAAGTCATAGTCTCTGAGTCTTTCCTATTTGGGGGGTTCCTCCTCCTAGTCATTCTGTTGAGGGGTGTTTGAGGGAATGTATAGAGTCCAAATTATTGACCACAACCCAAGCAAGATGCACCTGTTTTATAGGAAACTTAGGTTTGCTGGCCTCTTGTTTTCCCAGCCTGTCTTCTGTGGGAGGGACCTGCTGCACTGTTACTCAGGCAACCCTGTTTGGGCAGAGTTGCCCTGCCCGCTGTGATGGGGGATGGGCTCAGGGCAAACCGTTTTTTGGGGGGCTTTTGTTCTCTGGTGGCTTTCCCTGGTGGCTTTCTGTGTCTCTTCTGCAAGTCAGAGCAGAAGAGACGGTTTTCAACCCTCTGCCTCAGAGCAGAGAGATGACAGTCTGTTCTTCATGAGCTCTCCAGGCCACACTATCTCTGTGTCTGTCTGTGCTGCTGTAAACTGCAATGTCCTGGGTTGTGCATCCCTCAACAGCACCCCCAATCCTTACCTCCAGGTCGGTGCATGTTTCTGCCCTTTGTGCTTCTAAAACCATCAGCCGCCTCCAGTTCACTCATAAGGCCCTGCCACTCAGGTTTCCGTCTGGGGGGCTGCCCTAAAGTCCTTTCCCCATCGCTACCGGTCTGCAGGTCTGTGCCCTGTCCCCAGCGTGGGAGACTATGGCTCACCAGTGGTGTAGGATCCCGATGCCTTGGCTCCCTCCCCTTTTCGTTTATCCTCCCATATGTGCCCGTGGAATCATGGCTCCCTGCTTTGTACCTCAAAACCAACTGCCTACAATACTCTGTTTGTAGAGATCCAGACCTATCTTCTTGCATCTCAGGCTGATTTCATGGGTGTTCAGAGTGGTCTGGTTGATATCCAGCTCAATTCCGGGGACCAGTTGGAATAGGGTCCCCTACTCCTCCACCACCTTTTCCAGGTCCAGATTGGATATTCTTGATCTTTTCTAAATTTAAATTTGCTGGCAAGTCACTTGACTCTCATATTAGCTTAATTATATATTACAGGGCATTGTATTATATTATTGTGAGTAACATATATTTTCCAGGTACACACATATCCCTGGTAGAAATCAATGAAAGTCCTCAGTTGAGGAGGAGTCAGAAAAATTTTAAAGGGCTATATTTTATAGATATTTTTTGTGGTTGGAAAAATAATGCCTATTCATTAGAGAGTGTTAGAAAACCCAGAAGGAAAAATATAAATAAAGGGAAATACCAAAACCAACCACCTAAATATAACTATTGACAGCCATAGCTAATAAAATAATCTTTTAGTCTTTATATATGAGATATGAAATACCAAATTTTTACTAAATGCTTTTCTGGCTAAGTTTCTATTCATAATACTTTTCATGTAAAATTTCATTCCATCTGCCGAGTTAGCTGTTTTTAGTATTTCCACTTTAAAAATAATAAAAAATGAAGCAAAGAGAGATGAAGTATCTTTCTCTGGTTAGTAATATCTAGTTAGTAAATATAGGTGATCCCTAACTTATGATGGTTCAACTTACGAAGTTTTTACCTTACTATGGTGTGAAAGCGATATACGTTCAGTAGAAACTGTCCTTCAAAGCTTGAATTTTGATCTTTTTCTGGTAATAGCACTATGCCACATGATACTGTCTTGTGATACTGGACAGCAGCAGCTCCCTGCAGCTGCCTGGGAGCCCTGTGATCATGAGGGCCAATAACCAATACACTTTTAACCATTCTGTACCCATACAACCATTCTGTTTTTCATTTTCAGTACAGTATTTATACATAAATTTTATACATAAATTGCATGAGATATTCAACACTTTATGATAAAATAAGCTTTATGTTAGATGATTTTGCCCAACTGTAGGCTAATATAAGTGTTCTGAATATGTTTAATTAAGGTAGATTAGGCTAAACTATGATGTTTCATAGGTTAGGTGTATTAAATGCATTTCAACTTATGAAATTTTCATGTTAGGATGGGTTTATCAAGACATAACCTCATCATGAGTCAGGGAAGGTCTGTAACTTTCTCTGGTTAGTAAATATCTAACCCAAGTATGCTAATATGTGCCTTTAACTATCATGTTCTAGTGAATATTCATATTCACATATACTCAGAGTTGTCTTTTTTTTTACCACTGTACCAATTCCATTTGTAATATGCTTTTTAACTTCACAACATATTATAAAAACATTATTTCATTAATAGGCTTCTGTATTCTCATATTTGAAGTTTACTCAGTGTTGCATTGTTTTAAAGGATGAACTAGAGCTTTTATGTAACATATATGACTTTCTGTTTTTGTTTTTATTTATTTAGTTTTTGCTGTGATTTTTAAAATTTATTTTATCTTGAAGAATATTTCTATTGCCACTCTTTTAGTAAGTGGATAATCTGGGGGAATGCTTGCTAAAACCATGGTGAACCCAAAATACCTTTTGAGGAAGAGAATTCATACTATTCCAAATTGAGGATAACCTTTCAGGGTTAGTCTTGTCTAAATACATTTAGTCCTGTTTCTGAGAATTGACACATCTAAAGGGAAATTGTATAAATTATCTTTGTGTACACAGCATTGGGAGAGAGATAAGGGGAACCTCAAATTACCTCTGTGTATCCAAGCTGTTTATCCAGTGGTCACAATTCTAGAGCTATGCGTTCCTCAACTCTTATATGTTCTTCTTTTTTTTTTTTTTTAAGATTTTATTTATTTGACAGAGAGAGAGACACAGTGAGAGAAGGAACACAAGCAGGGGGAGAGGGAGAGGGAGAAGCAGGCTCCCCGCTGAGCAGGGAGCCCGATGCAGGGCTCGATCCCAGGACCCCAGGATCATGACCTGAACCAAAGGCAGTCACTTAACGACTGAGCCACCCAAACGCCCCTCAACTCTTATATGTCCTAGTAGGAGAGAGAAGATTACTAACCAAATAACTATCTCCAAAGGTAAAAATTGCCCTATGTAAAAGAGAGGGAAAAACACAACGTGAAAGTTCAGAGGAGGGCAACACATCTTTCAGGTGAGCTGAATAGCAGGGACAAGAGGCAGAGACATTTATTTTTTTTATTTTTTAAAATTTAATTTAATTTTATTATGTTATGTTAGTCACCATAGAGTACATCTTAGTTTGTGATGTAGTGTTCCATTATTCATTGTTTGCGTATAACACCCAGTGCTCCATGCAATACGTGCCTTAATACCCATCCCCGGGCTAACCCATCCCCCCACCCCCTCCCCTCTAAAACCTTCAGTTTGTTTCTCAGAGTCCATAGTCTTTCATGGTTCGTCTCCACCTCCGATTACCCCCACTTCATTTTTCCCTTCCTTCTCCTAATGTCCTCCATGCTATTCCTTATGTTCCACAAGTCAGTGAAACCATATGATAATTGACTTTCTCTGCTTGACTTATTTCACTTAGCATAATCTCCTCCAATCCCATCCATGTTGATGTAAAAATTGGGTATTCATCCCTTCTGATGGCTGAGTAATATTCCATTGTATATATGGACCACATCTTCTTTATGCATTCATCTGTTGAAGGGCATCTCGGCTCTTTCCACAGTTTGGCTGTTGCTGAAGAGACAGAGACATTTAAACTTGGCTTTAAGAATGGAAAGATGCTTCTTTTTAGTAGTGCTGTACTGCGTGATATGGGTGACATAAAATCATTTCCATTATTTCAAATGAATGTGTTTATTGAGCTAAGAAAATCTATTATCATTGAGGCACAGGCAAGCACAGAATGTTTATAGAAGCACAACTACATCAGGTTGAATTCCATTTGTCATTAACAACATTTGGAGATTTTACTATAAAGTTTATACTTAACTTTAGACAATACAACGTTGAAATACCTCACTCAACTCATTTTGAGAATGCAATGTAAGTCACTTCTGCTTGGATTGTCTAACAAATTAACATATTGTTATATGCAGTTTAAATAATGATTGAGCAAGCCAAATGAAAATCTGACCGCCACAAATCCCATTTGATCTTATTTAATCTAAGAAACTGTTTACAGCTGATCACTTGATAAAAACTGACAGTTAAAAATTTTAAAGCACCACAATTTTACCAGTATTTTAGGGAGTGATGATAAAACTTAACTGTGCCTTCCAATTTAGCAAATAATTTAGCAATATTTAGAGAGAGCTATACCGTAGATAAAATTGTGGACTGAGCAGTTGTATAACTATCTAGAAACATTTTATTTTCAAAGAGCACTACACCTTGTCAATTTCAGCCCTAAGATGGATTAAACTAGATATGTCAACAGGCTGAAGGGGAGTTAGAGTAATTATCTGAACTGTAGAATTCCCTTTGCCCTCTTGGATTCAGTATCTTTTCTCCTCTTCTCTCTCCCCAAAAAATAAAGAGAGAGAGACTTTAATGTTAAGATCATTTTTTTTTTCAGAGAGTGTTTTTTTTTTTCTGTAATTTGTTTCTTGACACTATAGGATTTAGATTCTAGATCCTATACCTATTTATTTGCCCAGAACATTAGGTGGAGGCTGTGTCTCGATTCTGTTGATTTTCCTGCCCCGCATCTATCTCTGTAGTAATGAGATTGACTTGGGAGGTTTTCCCAGTAAATGAGTATGAACTTTCCACAAATATTGCAAGTCAGACATCAGAACCACACATACATTCACAAATACCTCTAGTCTGTCAGCTAATTCAACAAACATTAGTTTCATGTGTAAGTCATATCCATGCCTGATTTTCTCTGACTGTTCAGGCAGGCCTTTCTTTGTACTATGAGGCAGAAAAGAGGATAAAGGAGACTGCTCCTCTTCAAAAGCTGTAGAAGAGCAGATATTAATAATAAACTATTTCTCATGAAGTGCCAGGAGAAAACCTATTTTGTTGGAAATACAGGTGCAAATCTCAATATTTCCTTTCACTTGCCAGTAATCATTTACTGAGTCTGTATTTGTTGTAGACATTATGATAGGTGCATGGAGATACAAAAAAATGAGCATGTCTATTTGGGGACCTTACAGACTCATGGGAGGACTTACTTTAATATATATTCATTTTAATAACTAAAAATTTATAATGTTGATAAGTGCTTAAAGGAAACAAATAATGCTATAAAAGTATGCAATGGATTATTTTGCCTCATAAGAAGAGTCCATGAAACTTCTTGGAGCAAGTGATCTTTCTGGTGAGATCCACAAGTAGAGTAAAAATTGATTGAGTGATGGTTGAGTAGATCCAAGGAATGCATATTAAACCTAGAGGATGCAACATATGCAAAGGCCCCATGACAAAGCAAACAGACCTGTTCAAGAAATTTGAATAAGTTTGAGTTACTGGGAAATTTAATAGTTTAGGTCAGCATAGTGGGAGGTTTTGCTGGACCGGAGGTGGGTGGCAAGAAAATAAAGGGTCCAGTGGTGAGCATTTGCTACCTCCTGTGTGTGGACACAAGAGACTTTTATTATAACAATGCCTCCTTTTTTTGTTGAGTCCTTATTCTGGACTAACTAGAAAAATAATGCCCCTTCTGTGTATTTACTGTACATTCTGTCTCACTGCAAAGCCACACCCTTTCTTCTCTGCTGCAACATTTCTTGGTTTCTGTGGATTTCAGTTCTCTCATCTATCTTCAGAACTCCTGGTCATGACCAAAGAGCTAACACATATTATGAGCCAGAAAGTTTTATATCCTTTTTCACATTTCAACTATATATCACTCTTCCTCAGTGCAGGCATCATCGCTCTAATTTACAGAAGAGAGTTTCTCCCATGTATTAGGTGGGTAGAGTCATATGACATCTGTCCCCATGAACTTTGTATTGCCTCATCTGCAAACTCAACCATTCATAGAATGTGTTTTTGTGAGGAAGCACTCTATAAATTACTAACCGTCTAATAGTGTATTGTATTATTTATACAATAAATTCTGCATTTAAATAATGTATAAAATAGCTACATTGTATAGTATATATTATTACAAATGAGGTTTTTACAATATTATGTTTGCTTAGATACTTATATTTCATACAGCAAAAATTTCACAATTTTATAAAAGAATTTCAACCAGGGGTGCCTGGGTGGCTCAGTTGTTGAGCGTCTGCCTTCTGCTCAGGTCATGATCCCAGGGTCCTGGGATTGAGCCCCACATGGGGCTCACTGCTCTATGGGAAGCCTGCTTCTCCCTCTCCCACTCCCCCTGCTTGTGTTCCCTCTCTTGCTGTGTCTCTCTCTGTCAAATAAATAAATAAAATATTTAAAA
The DNA here is from genome assembly GCF_002201575.2 of Neomonachus schauinslandi. Classification (NCBI taxonomy): domain Eukaryota; kingdom Metazoa; phylum Chordata; class Mammalia; order Carnivora; family Phocidae; genus Neomonachus; species Neomonachus schauinslandi. Next base: position 37,937,254 of record NC_058418.1, on the reverse strand, counting down.
AAAATTTTTTTTCAACCAGTAATCTCTTATTTGGTCTTAAACAACTAAGCATGTATCTATATGTATTCTCTCCTTTCAGTGGGTTTTGAATCTAAATAAAAGCTGTCACGAATTTATAGAAATATAAATTCATATATATGCACTATAAAATGCACTATAACTGAATACATTATAAATTAATGTAATGTGCATCCAGAAGAAAGAAAGAAAGAAAGAAAGAGGAAGGGAAGAAGGAAGGAAGGAAAGGAAGGAAGGAAGGAAGGGAAGGAAGGAAGGAAGGGGAGGGGAGGGGAGGGAGGGGTGGGGAGGGGAGGGGGAAGGGGAGGGGAAGGGAAGGGAAGAAGAAAGGAAAGGAAACTAAGTGTTTTCCTCTTATTGGGAGAGTGTAGGCAACAAAATCATGTAATCAATGCTCTGCCCCTTCCACTAGTTATGTGACCTTGGGTGAATAATTTCCTCACCCAAGAGCTCGTAATTTGTAAAATTTATAAATTTTTAGAATTAGGACAATTGTTAGACTGATATATGGTATATGGTTGTTACCCAGTGTCTACCTCTAATACAGGCTCCAAAAAAAGTTAGGTAACATTATTACTGTACAATATTGAGTTGGACCATTATCATAGTCACTTTTTTCTTCTTAGAAATTCTGTGTTGTAATTAAGTCACATCTCCAATTTATCAGAAAATCCCTCAGCTTAGAGAAACTCCCTTGTTAAATCTTACATTAAATAAAAAATGGTTGAGGGCGCCTGGGTGGCTCAGTTGGTTAAGCGACTGCCTTCGGCTCAGGTCATGATTCTGGAGTCCCGGGATCGAGTCCCACATCAGGCTCCCTGCTCAGCAGCGAGTCTGCTTCTCCCTCTGACCCTCCTCCCTCTCATGCTCTCTATCTCATTCTCTCTCTCAAATAAATAAATAAAATCTTTAAAAAAAATAAATAAAATAAAATAAATAAATAAAAAATGGTTGAGCCTACTTTCTTCCAAGCCATATTATAGCTGAACATTTTTTTTTCCTATGTAGTTTATTTACAGTATATACATTGGCTTTTGTTAGTTCTTCATTCTATAACTAGGACAGACATTGTTATCTACAGTACACTAATATAGCAGCAGGCTAGGATTTTTTTCTGATGCCCAAAGGAACTACTGTTTGAAGGTCACCACATGCACTTTTGTTCCTAACATTTGTTTTGGTTTTGTGATGTTGTTTTAAATCCTTTCACTCATAACTGGGAATCAGGAAGCCTATATTCTAACTCTGACTCTGCTTTTGTTTAGTGGTAGTTTGCTGTTTGCGCCTAGGGAGTGGATTCTCCCTTTATTGGATTTCTCAACTCTACCATGTGCAGGTTGGATCAGTTTGGTATAGCAGATTGGTATTATTTGTTTGGCTTTCTAAAGGAGGAGTCATATTGCCTGAAGTACTGGATGGAGAAGTAAAAATTATGAAGCAAAGTATGTAAAGATGGATGAGCTGTCTGACATGAGAATAAAAGAGAACAGCAAGATGTGTATTATGCATTTTCCCCATCTTGTACTAGAGGCTTCTGATGGCCCTTTGAGCACAAACATTTTGTGATTAGGTTAATCTGTGAGTATGATTAGCACTTTGTCACATCTCTAAGGGCTTTCAGTGGAAATCATACTAATGATGTTGAATATTTGCAATTTTGTGTGTCCCAGATGCATAAGAGTTACCCCCTTTGTATATTTTTCCCTCCTCTCTTTCTTTCTCTAAATATGTTTCACTTATTTCCAGAAATAGAAACATGGTAAAGGACATTTGTAAACCTGCACTAGGTACATCCTATTCAAGACATAAATAACTGGTGAGGAAAAATATGAATTAAAATTTTTACCCAGAATCTTGAGATTAATAAAAATATCACTAATCTATACACACGATATTATAATTCTCTTCACTTTTTTACTGGTACTATCCCTTTCTGATAGAAACTTCATTAGGCAGTTTTACTGATGGAGAACTGTACCAGTAAGAGTTAAAATGACTTCTCATGGTAACATAATTGGTAAGCGGAGGAATTGAGACTTGGCTTCCTTTTAATAACTGGCCCAAGATTTTATATCCTCTAGTTTACCTGCTTCCAAACCAAGATTTCACCATCTGACATATATATATTTCAGTGTGAAATTATTGAATATAATTCCTTAGGTAGCTTTCACGGATATCATCACAATCTTAAAAAAATAAAATGACATGCCTATATGTGCTAAGTAGAAGGATGATAATAGGCCCAAATAGGTATCTTGAATATTCACCAAGGTGGCATATGTTTTTAAACTGAACAATCTCTCATGATAAGGCATTTTCTCTCTGACATTATATAAAGCTATGAATGTGTACAGAAATTTACTCTGTATGTGGGAGGATGCACTCTATAAGTGGGGTGCACTCAACTGTGGCCTCAGAAACTTTTAATTGGAACAAACGTCTTTTGCCTTTAGATTCCTTATCTCCAATGATAGTCCTTTTGAAATTAGGACCATTCTAATCCCAGTGTCCAGCTCAGGGCCTGCTTGAATTGAAGACAAAGTCCTAAATAGTTGATTACTAAGAGAGTGATAGGCTTGGGCTTATTTCCTCTTCTTCCCTTCCCCATTGTTGTAACACACATGTCAAGTGCTTTATCAATCACCAGAGACACCTGGTGAAACACCACCATTCATCCCTTCCAAAGATAAAACTCTCTTCATCTCAACCATTGTGATCTTAGAGAAACTGCCTTCTCTCCACCTCTTAAACAAGGGATAGGTACATAATCTTGGGATGGTTTCTGAAGTTAGTACAGCCCCAAGCTTTGCCAACTTTATTTTCCCTGGGAAGATTGCACCACAGATAGCAGGGAAATTGAATTTTTCTATGGGAGCTCTTAAACTCTGAGTAGGTGAATATGGGTTTGTTGAGGGATATCTTCTCCTCCATGTGGAAAGATCCCATTTAAGCAATAAAGTGAACCAAGAACATTGAAGTTGAGAGGGGAGAACAAGCATCAGAGATACTGCTTGAGGTGCTCGATACGGCAATGACTTTCTTTGTACCAACTCTGGGTTTCCCAGTCAGATGAGCCAAGAACTTCCCTTTTATAAATTATGACCAAAATATCAAAATTTTGACAAAAATATCCTGAACAATGCAGGATACAAAGATATATAACATTATTTTCCTGCCTTTATCACTTTTAGTCTACTGGGGGAATATTTGTGTATGTTAACAGCATCACAATGAGATTCTGAATCCGAATCTTCTATCACTGTATCCCAAAAAAAATGAATTAGAGGAGGCAGAGGATTATTAAACTTATTATTCATGACCCCTACATTTCATAATCACTTTCAAATCGCTCTTTTGGGCTCTCTAGAAAGCAATGGTATGTCAACAGTATGTGTATTATCATTTTCATGTTTTCAGCAATCAGTACATTCAGTGAATGTTTCATATATGCCAGGTACTGTGTTCTAGTGATGAATTAAACAAGAGTTCTGCTCTGGAAATAAATGCACCCTACTGAGGGGGACAACAATGTCGACAGAATATCACAATAGTCAGTGATATGCACTCTGATAGAAATATACACAGGAGTTGTGAGAACACAAAAGGCAGAAACATTTCTATGCCTAGTAGATTTATCTCAGCTAGACAAAGCCAGAGAGAGGGTAGAGAGTGTTTATGATTGAAAGCAAGAAGGAACATTAAAATTTTGATATATATTTGTACTTCAGTATATTTGGATTGGAGATAGGGTGGTAGTGTTAGGAGGAGAGACAAGTAGAGAAGTACATGATATGGAAGAGCCACAGTAAATAAAATAAATCCAGTGCAGTATTTAAACCAAAGGATCAGCATTACTACTTAGTACAATATGGAGAATGGATTGGAGGGTAATGAACTTGAAATTGGTTTGAAGTTTTAGGAATCCTAATGTAATATGATAAAGCCTACCATTACATAGTAGGAGTAAGTGTCGGAAAGGTCACTCTTTGCAAGAACCTCTGATGACATCACATTTGTTATGTGCCTGTGGTTAAGTTATTTCCCTTTTCTGAATCTCAGTTTGCCTACATGGACTATGGGATCAGCTGGGCCAAATAGGCCCAAAAGCTCCTTCCTTCTCTAAACTGTAATGACTCTATGAACCCATGCATCTGGAATGAGAGGAATCCCAAGCATCTCACAGACAGACTTGAGCCTGGAAACCTAATTGAAATAATCAGTCTGGTTCCAATAATGCATGAGACAGATTTGGCTATCCACATCCACATGCTCTGATCTCTGTCATTCCAAAGACACCTTCTCTGCACAAAGATCTCTGTCTATCAATGTTTAATATAATTAAAGTGCTTATTTTCACTAGGAAAAATAGTTTACAGGGTATGAGTAGTCAGTATTCTGATCTGAAAGAGACTGTGTCTAATATTGTATAATCTGATCCAAATGTTAAAACTTCTGATGTAAAAAAAAAAAAAGAAAGAAAAAAAAAAGTCAATGTGCATTCAGAATCCACTACTCTCAGAATCAACTGCTCTCTTAGAATCAACTGCCTTTTTTTGACATTAACTTTCATTTCGGGTTGTCATTTTCCACTGAAGTAAGATAGTGGGAGTTAATCAGAAGATAGGGACATGATTAACTCTTACATATACCATATGGATATCACTGCCATTAAGGATTCTAAATGGTGTCTCTGATAGCTACATAGCTATCTGTTGGATGTCAAGCATCATGTATGGAGAGTAGCCCAGGGACCTGGGGAAAGGCTCCATGTTCTTAATTCAGTCCAGCATGTTGTTCCTGACCTAAGCTGTGTGACTTAGGGAAACTCGCTACCCACTTTGAAACATAGGCCCCCTTCTGGAAAATATGGATTATAATATAATAACTACATAAAAGATTATAGTATGGTACATACCACCACTATCACTCAGTCACCTAGAAATCATTTAATTTTCTGAAAATTCAATATACCTAATAGTAAAAATTAGTTGGTACCCCACTCAGATCCATGAGAACCATTTTCTCACCTCTGAACCCATCACTGAGCTTCTGTGTGCTTTGTTGTTAACATCTTGCACCTGGAACCTCTGAGGCTGGCTCTTAGGCACATGGACCTACATGATCAAGTGAAGATCCAGAAGTATTTGAGGGTTTTACTATCCTCCCCCCAATTCAGGATATCTCATAACCAAAGATTGGTGGGGGAGTATAAAAGCCCATCTCCTTTGCCTTAAAGTGGGACAAAGTCGGGTGTGATTTCTTCTTCAGATCTCCACTTGGGATCATGCTGTATCTGGGACTTCCCTGAAATCACACCTTTTGCTTCTCCCCCTCCTATTCTGGTCCTCCATACCCCCTTTCTAGTTCCTCCTGGGAGCATTTCCTTAATACATGTGAGTAGTACCTGAATTTTTCAACCAGGATCTGCTTCTGATAGGGTCCAACCTACCACAATGCATAGAAATGTTCAGTGTTAAGTCTCATGAGTGGCTTTTTTTAAGACTACAGTATTTGAAGGCATGAGTGACTAAATTTCCAAGACTGTTTTCTGGTGTCTTAGCAGATGATGCTGGACCAGAAAGAGATTGGGAGTAGGAAAGCAGAAAAACAGTCATTCTGTTTAGAAAGACTCCATTAACCATAGGAAACTAGCCAAGTGGAAGTCAGAAAACAAGAACTTGTCAGTATTTATCCAGGACAATGCAGAGCACACTGGCCTTGGTGAAAAATAATGCTGCAGACCCTTATATTTAAATAGGGCTTATCCTTTTCTGGATGGAATATCATTCAAAACCAGTTGCTTTTGTTTACACTCTGAGATTCTCAAACAGATGACTGAGTGATATAGCAAAAAGGGATGATAGTCTCAGAAAAAAATGTTGAGAGACTAGTTCTTTCTAGTTCTAAGACCCTGTCTTGTTTTCCATTTCCAGCTTTGACACTATCTTTGGAAAACCCCTTACATTTTTATTGCAATTGTTTTGTTTTATATTCTGGTCAGAGGTCTTTTGATTACCTTCTTCCCTTCAAATCATTCCAATCCACACTGGCTTAGATGAATACTAGCGTGGCATGTCTTAGCTCTGGCTCCTGGGACCCAGCCTTTAGCACTAGACCGTTCCCACTTACCTGTGTCTGGAGAGGCCCTTTCTAGGAGGATGGTGTCAGCCATTACCAGATGTATTACCAGAACTGTTTCATAGGGCTTTGTTTACATGTTTTCTGGGGAAAAGGGGCCTCTTAGCATATCTCTTGGTCCTAATACATCCCCATATGTTAAAATAAACAAAAATGAAAGGAAAATAACAACAAAAAAACATGACTTGCAGCAATGTTGCCAGAGCTGTGGCTTACTTTCTTTTTTAGGCTCAGACAAGTCTATTCCACTGCAAGTTAAAGACCTAGAGCCCTGCCGGGCTATTTCAGTAAGTAAATGTATTCATGACTGAAGCAAGTAAGTAACGATGCACTGATCACAGGTTGGCAGCCAAGTTAATGGTAAATTCATCGTCATTTTTTTTCTTTTTCTTTTTTAAGAAGATTGAGCACATTCATTGGGTCATTTCACATAAATTAACTTATATATCTACCAACATTCTAATCAGTGCACATGCATTCTTTTACACATCCAATTTTAATAGATATTTTTGGGCAAATGTATACATTGACACAACACAATTTAGACTCTACCATACTATCACAATCCATAGGAACTCATTAAATGTGCAGTGTTGTAATCCTGAAAGAAAATTCCTTATAAGTCCTGAATATATCCATTTGGAATATCTGGATATTTTAAGTCAGTACAGTGTGCTATTTTTTTTGAAAGGCTTTTATGATCAAAGAGCCACTATTTAGCCTCAGAGGCTGGATATGTTATAGCTTACATTAACTATTTAAACATGACTTTTCTAAAATGTCTCTTCTCATATCAGGATGTCTTAACACTATAAACGAATTTTGTTTGGGGCTGGATTAGGGCATTAATCTCCATGCAGTGTGAATTGTGGCAAGGAAATATGTCTACATAGAATGTTAGATAAGACCTATTAAGTAGCAGACTTTCAAAAGAGGCGAGATACTTATTAGATGTCATGTGTACACTTTTCAGTGATATATGAGTTTACACATAATGATAATATACATTTCAGAATGCTTTGCTCCTCATATAATATGTATGATTAGAAATAGGGAATATAGAAAGACTGTAAGCTCAAGAAAAATCACTTTGTAATCATTTAATACGCCACGCCACCCCTATCCTAAAGTAATAGGCAGTTAAAAAGTATGCAGAATATTCCATTTCTCTCAGTGCTCAGTTATGAAAAAAAATTGGTCGCTTCCATTTTTCAACATTATGTTAATGGAATGCAAATAGAAATAGTAGAAAGGAAAACTGAATGGCAAGATGAGACTTTCTGCTGGGTTCAACATTTTAGAAAAAAGTCCACAGTACAAATCTCATTTTCTGTGTGAAGCAAGAAGGTTAAAATTTGTATTTAATCATGGATTGTACTTGCTACAGCTCTGAAAAGCCATCATAAAGCATTGCTAGCATGGGCACATTTGTTGACCGGATAGTAGCATATGATTCAATTTTCCACTTTTTGCAGTTCAACACAGATTAAAAAAAAGGAGTGAAATGTATAAATTCTCTTCCACAAAATGATATTTCTAGTTGATGATATTCAGCTGTATTCGAATCTGCAAAATTTCTTGGCTTTCCAAAGGCAATGACTAAAAAATTTTTTTGAAAGTTGACAAGTTGACATTCTTAAATAAATAGAGATAAAACCTTTCTTAAAAGATTTAAAAAATAAAAATAGATAAAGAAGGAAGGTGTAGGGCCAGTGTGTAAATTGTCCCACATATCAGTTGTGCAGTCCTTGATTCAACAATGACCTGGCCAATGAAGACCATAGGTCATGGTCATGGTCATGGCTTGGTGAGAAGTCCTGATGTAGCAGGGGTTCTTATGTAAATAGCACAAAATATCAATAATGCCAAATGATCCCATGTCTTTAAGAAAAGCCAAGTTGGGGCACCTGGGTGGCTCAGTTGGTTAAGCATCTGCCTTTAACTCAGGTCATGACCCTATGTCCTGGGATCCAGCCCTGAGTTGGGCTCCCTGCTTGATGGGGAGTCTGCTTCTCTCTCCCTCTGCCCCTACCGCTGCTTGTGTTTTCTCTCTATCTCTCGCTTTTGCTCTCTCTCTCTCAAATAAATAAATATAATCTTAAAAAAAAAAAAAAAGAGAAGCCAAGTATATTGGTCCAAAAGTCACAGTCAGGATCAAATGCAGGACCCTCAGTGTGTTGACATCAGTGAAAAGAGACCCAAGAATGGTCAGTAATAGCATACTGGCATAAAGAACAAGCAGTGGGGCAGGTGACTAGTGATACCATAAAAGAAAGCCTTAATGGTTAAGTGACATTGGATGAGCAAGTTAGAATTGCCATAATGAGGCTGATGCTAGAGCCCAGGTTTTAAGTCACACATTAATTTGAAATATAGTTCTATTTATTTATGGGCTGGGTAACCTAAACTTTATAATTTTCCAAGATCTTAGTTTCATCACCTGTAAAGCAGGTTCATAATTTACTTTATATGAAGATTAAAGAATATTTATCATATATCTGGCTGATCCTTATCACAGAGGTATCTTAAATATTTTTACTGCAAAGGGCAATGCAAGTTTTTTTTTTTAAGATTTTATTTATTTATTTGACAGAGAGAGACACAGCAAGAGAGGGAACACAAGCAGGGGGAGTGGGAGAGGGAGAAGCAGGCTTCCCGCCGAGCAGGGAGCCCGATGTGGGGCTCATTCCCAGGACCTTGGGATCATGACCTGAGCCGAAGGCAGAAGCTCAATGACTGAGCCACCCAGGCGCCCCAGGGCAACACAACTTTTGTGTAAAAGAGATTCTCACAGACTTGTATTTTGACCTAGAACATCAATTTGAAAACTTCAAATTACAAAGTGCAACGTCTGTTCGTTACTGAAACAGTTGGGAATATTCAAAGCTTTCTCCTGATTTTATCCACAAGCAGAAAGCAACATCTTCTGAGAAAAAAATAAAATCAAGGTTAAATATGTGAAGGAATAATCTTCAAATCTAGAAGCCAAAAGCAGATAAAAGTTGGGGCTCACAGAGATAGGAGATAAAAGATCATGTAAGAGGGCGAGTGGGTGTTACCATGTTGCCAAGATCTCAGCTTAGTGCCTACGGTATGGTCAGTCTGTATGCCCAGTTTGAGAGTATGTCAAGCTTTATTATGGATGTATAGTCTAACATCTATAAAATAGAAAGCACAGTCTACTTTATCTTGACTACTGAACAGACAGCAGACCCATTGGTGGAGACCTCTGCTTTTAATTCATTCTTGCTTCCACCTGTGCTGTCTACTTGAGCTTCCAATTGGGATATCAAGCTTGCAACTTCATAAACTTAGAAGACAACCTGCATTTAAGAACATGAGTGCCTCCTTGGGCTCTCCTGATATAAGCACAAGTACTATGAAACCCTGTATCTGGAGTCAGCAGTGAGTTCCTTTTCCTAAGACTTTTAATTTGAAAGAGGTAGAAATGCAAGAGTAACTACTAAGCCCCTGTACGTGTCTGTGTGTGTACGAGTGTGTGTTTTGTAGCTGTTTAGTGTAGCATTTCCTTATTTAGTCAGTGTTGAATAACCTCAAGCCCTAGGGACTCAAATCCTAGTCAGTTTTCAACATGAGAAAACTCATTTTGATTCCCCCATTTGACAGAGGTGATGAACCTGTGTTGACCTTGGTGACAATTACTCTGGGCACACATTGTGAAAACAGCAGGCTTCAGTGAACAGGCTCTCAGAGGTAATGAGCCAAAGATGAGACTCTCAATTCTTCTGGGAAATTGCTAAAAATAGACCCTTTGCTGATACGAAGTATAAAGCGAGAATAAGGACTGGGGAATATTGAGACCATGAGGTATAGATGTAAATTTAAGACACACTAAGTGAAACAAAGTTCCAAAAGTAAAGAGAGAGATTCTTGAAGAAAATTAAATTTGATTGATTGTGACAACAAAAATCCATGTGTTCATGTAGTGTCATAGCTGAGAGGCCACAAAGGAAACTCACCCCCTGATTTTACAGATGAGGAAACAGGCACCAGAGAGTTTATCTAATTTGCTTGAGAGATAGAGTAAGTTAGAGGCAGAGGCGAGTTCAGAAGCCTGCAATTTGGAGTACTGTTTTATAGTTGTGTTCCACAATCACAAATTACTTCCTGTGTAGAAGCTATAAGCCTGTAGTTGTTTTCTTAAATATAGTAAAGGTTATATACAAGATTTTAAATGATATTAATTATCTTAAATACCTGGGAACTTTATTCTCCTTGAATAACATTCAGTTCTATCCTTGGCAAATGAGGAATTATGTCATTTGAGGAATTAATGTACGTGTGTGTCAAGGGTGCAGGGTTTCCGAGAACTTTGTTGTGTGCCCCTAATGCTATGGAATGATTATGTAAGTAAATTACCAATTAATATTCAATTTTAAGTCTTGTTGCCTAAGCTATACATTTTAACTAAATTAAGCATGCTCTACTCCTAGCATAAAAACAAGAAAACAAATACTTGATTTATAGACAAAGAAGAAAAAAACACAAATTACACTGATTTACCAGCTGGCTCTTTCCATTCTTGGCCCAAGGGAAGAATACTGCTTTACCTTAGGATGTTTTCCTGTAGGATAAACAAGGCTAACAGAAGGCATATTATGCAAACCTCCACATCAACCACGGATTCACTGTGTAGATCTTCATCTTTCTCATTCAAGGGATAACCAGAGTTATGGGTTTACATCTTAAGGTATTATTATCTTGGTAGAAGGGAATGCCCAAGATGCAGAACTTCTATGCAGTGCTACTTATTGCCAAGACATTTATTTGACCCAAGATTTATTTTACTCTTCTTTAATAACAATAATTTTTTTAAACCCACTAATATGTGGCTGGCCACAGGCTAATCATGAACAAAGACTACATTTCTCAACTAGTTTTGTCTTAGTAATTGAGTTTTCCCTAATGAGATGAAAATGGAAGTGTCATTGGGTTTCTCATTCTTGAATAGAGAAATACTTGACCTCTATTGGTCATATTTGTTTGTTTTTTTCCTTCTTCCATTGTGCTGCTGAAAACATGGACATGATGGTTGGAGCTCTAACAGTCACCTTGAATGATGAGTTTAAAATCCATATCCAGGTTGTTGAAGGCTTCTTGGAACCACCACATCAGACCTAAACTGCCTGTAGCTGGCTGGCCTGGGTTGAAAAGGAGAGTAACACGTCTATTTACAAGGTTTTTTTTACAACTTATATATTTTTTTACAAGTTATATATCACATGAAGTTGAAAGTTCTAACATATCTGCCATGATTTAGGAAGACAGAAGATCTTGTTATTGTTAAACCAACAACTTTGTCTTAGGAATTCACGTTTTTCTGCTTGTTAATCTGTTTAAAGAAAATAAAAGTTAGCTTTTGTTCATGACACATTTTGTAATGTAGTACCTGAACAACACAGTTCTCAAAAGAAGGAGAACTATTAGCAGACAAATATGATTATTTAAATTATTCCCTGCCTTTATCATTTGATTAAAATGTTGGATAATCACCCATAGTACATAAAACAATCAATCACACTTTACACCAAGCCCCATCAATACTATATCATTATCCATTTGTTTCTTTATTGAACAATTATTGAATATCCTGTGCTGTGCCAGGCATTGTACTCTGTCTTTAGATATTTTTCCTTCTTCAATACCCCTGACAATCTAGTAGATAAACATCTTTGCCAGCTTTTGATGTAATCCACTTTTCAGTGGATCCTAATGAAGTTTTTTCTTTAAAACATAACCCTCATTTGTTTGCAGTAATTCTGTGTGCTTTGGCTTTTCCATCTAACTTTGGCCCTTAAGAGATGCTGAAAGAGAAGGGAAGAGGAAGAGGAAAACAGAGAGAGAAAGAGTGAACACTGGCAGCTATTTGTATGTGGTCCTACGGGAGCATGTGTTAGTGTATGGTAAACTTTATTCAGCAGTCTTTTGGATCATGGAAAACAACTTTTTACAGAAATCCTGAAGGTCCTGTAAGTGCAGTCATCCACTACCTTAGATTTGTCAGAGCAGTTCTACAGGCTTGCCTGGACCCCAGGATTGGTTTCTTAATTGCTTGGCCTTGTGACTCCACCTCCCAGGAGAGTTTAACACTGTCAGTAACTTCACCAAAGCCCCAAAGCATTTGTGAATTTTAGTTTTGCAAGGGGCCAATGGCATTTTAAGACTTCTATGCTATCCGTGCTGGGTATACATTCTTGTTATAGTCTTTGCATCTTCCACAAATAGGCATATGACTTAAAGGGCATGTGAAGGACTGGGTGGCCTGGTGTTTTTCTTACACATGTTATCATTGGTGGGATTTATTTATTTATTTATTTATTTATTTATTTATTTATTAATTATTATGTTAGTCATCATACAGTACATCATTAGTTTTTGATGTAGTGTTCCATGATTCATTGTTTGCGTATAACACCCAGTACTCCATGCAATACGTGCCCTCCTTAATACCCATCACTGGGCTAACCCTTCCCCCCACCTCCCTCCCCTCTAAAACCCTCAGTTTGTTTCCCGAGTCCGTAGTCTCTCATGGTTCATCTCCCCCTCCGATTTCCCCCCTTCATTTTTCCCTTCCTTCTCCTAATGTCCTCCATGCTATTTCTTATGTTCCACAAATAGGTGAAACCATGTGATAATTGACTTTCTCTGCTTGACTTACTTCACTTAATCTCCTCCAGTTCCATCCATGTTGATGCAAAAGTTGGGTATTCATCCTTTCTGACGTATGAGTAATTGTCCATTGTATATATGGACCACATCTTCTTTATCCATTCATCTGTTGAAGGGCATCTAGGCTCTTTCCACAGTTTGGCTATTGCAGACATTGCTGCTATGAACTTTGGAAAACAGTGTGGAGGTTCCTCAAAAAGTTAAAAATAGAGCTACCCTATGACCCAGCAATTGCACTACTGGGCATTTACCACAAAGATACAGATGTAGTGAAAAGAAGGGCCATGTTGGTGGGATTTAGTAGACTCTCAGCAAGGTAATGAGTGATTCTTGCTAACTGATCACAGGTACTTGGATCAACTTCACTAATTTAGAATAATTGTGTCTTAAGAACTGGCTGTTAGAAGTAATAAAATAGCTAAATTATTAAATATCTTAAAATATTTAAATATGGATTTTGTTTTGGAAAGGCATGATGCTTTATTTCCCTCAACAACTCCAGTGAATTGCTACCGTGATGTGGTGAGAATCAACTTTAATTTTTAGATGAGAAGTGTGAGTCTGCCTTACTAAATAGATAAGAACAAACATATATATTTATGTGTAGCAATAATATGTTTCAAGATTTACTTTGCTTTAATATAGGATCTACCATGCAGAAGGCCATGTGATAAGTGCTTTAGTTAGATACAAAAATCAATTGCTCATAGTTCCAGCTCACAGGCAACATGACGGCACAATTAAAATGTATAGCATTTGTCAAATCTCAATCCTTGCATTAAAATAAAGGTGAGTTTTGGATGATGGTGTTATCTCACTGAGTCTTATTTGAGTATCAGATAATGTAATGGTCAAAAAGAATATTAAAGTCAGTTCCAGGCTTAGAGTATTTGTTTAAACTGTGTTCATTCCCTTCCAATTCATAGAAAGAGGGGGAACATACTGATTTAGAAATTTAAAAGATGGCATGATTCCTTTTGGCTGCATAAATAAGGAAGGGCTATTGTAGGACCCAGTATTTGGGCTGGATCTTGAAGTAGAGACAGTCCTCAGAGTGGCAAAGGTGTAAGTTGTGCTTGAAAGGATAAATTTTGTTTAGCAGTGGGGAACCATTTGAGCAAAGTATTAAAAGTAGGAAGGCATGATACTTGTACAGAATGTATGGGTTACTAAATATAGTTGAAGCATAATTTAATTTATAATTTTTTTCCTGAAATCCTTGTTTATTATTAAGTCTCCCTCCCTCTCTTTCTCTCTCTCTCTTTTTTTCCTAACATCATTAGAATAGGGCATTTCAAATTGCCAGGACTTGAATGGTCACAATTAATGAATTAATGGAATCTCAAAGAGCATACAATGAACTCTGATCCTCTGACTTTACTGTGAGAATAAATGTATCACCTTCACTTTCTTCAATGGGCATTTGACACACAGCATCCCACAGAGACATAACATAATGTCTATGTCACTGCTTCTGTTTTTTTTTTTTTTTAACTTGACCCTTCTTTCTTTCAGATAGATGTTCAGAGAATTGTTTATAAGATAAGATAACCTTACTCTCTTTTAAGTATTTATTTTTTTATTAAAGATTTTATTTATTTATTTGAGAGAGAGAATGAGATAGAGAGAGCATGAGACGGGGGAGGGTCAGAGAGAGAAGCAGACTCCCTGCTTAGCAGGGAGCCCGATGCGGGACTCAATCCTGGGACTCCAGGATCATGACCTTAGCCGAAGGCAGTTGCTTAACCAACTGAGCCACCCAGGCGCCCCTCTTTTAAGTATTTAGAGCAAAGATTTCCCAAGCTGCTAAGGAAGGACGATTACAGAGACTATCAAAGTCTTGTTAACAATCATCAATAAAACCATGGCTTAGTTCATCTCATGTTAATCTAAACAAAATTTTGTGACCCAAGGTCAGCCTTTCATCTTGGTTAGGCCATCAAACCAGGAATAATAATTCATTTCAGGAATTACTGAGTTACTTGGGCATTGGCATCAGAAAGATCTTGATTGATATGTTAGTTTCACAGTTAACTGGTAATATACTTTTTCCAAGTTCTATTTTCTTATCTATAAAATGAGAATTAGAACCTTTTCATAGCATAATTGTATGAACAGTGTCAAGATATATTTTAAAAATCTGCCAATGTGCTTAAGAGTAAGGTTTTAATTTTTTTTTATTTTTATCTTATCAAATAAAGTATATTTAGTATACACAAATGTATGCCAGAACTAATAACTATCTTAATGGAACTTGGTGGTAGGGTGAGGACTGATTTATTAGTAATAATTTATGGTAGAGTAAAATTAATCTTTAATCAATTCATAAGCATAATTCTGAGTGCAAATAAAAGAATGATTAATATGGGCTTGAGAGATTAGGGGATTCCTCTCAGCAGCACTGACATTTGAGTTTAGCCATGAAGGATGAATATTCTAATAATCTGAGAATGAAAGTAAAGATGCTGTGCATGAGGAACTGCATGGACCCCAGGGGCAAGGATAGCAGTTCTCATGGAATTTGGAATGAAGGAAAAACTAATAATGTGTCAGTCTTTGAGAGACTTTGTCTTTATTTCCATCAAGAGTCCCCTACTACTACATTACCTCATCATCTTCCTTTCCCTCCTCTTTCACCAATCTATCCTTCCACTTCCCTCCTTTCTACTTTGCATTTCCAAAAGTCCTGCCACAGCCCTATTTCCATAAGACTCCATGTGCAAAGGGGCCACTGGTACACATCACTTGTGCCATAAGGTTTTTTGGGAAAACAAACATAAATGTAAAGGAATAACAGGGTGTACACAATCCACCCAAACTCTGATTAAACCACAACTTCATTCAACCATAGGTGCTTATACATTATAGCCAAAGTTTCAGTGGAGAGTGACCCTGCATTCGTGATGTTTATTTAAAACAAAGATAAAAATCAGGGAACATTTATGTGTCTATATGATGATGAAAGCTCATTGATCACAAAACCAAAACAGAATCAAAACAAAACAAAACAAAACGCTTGCCAAAAAAGGAAGCTTCTAGAGTTCATGGGCTGCTGTTAGCTTCTTCCTTAGTTTAGATTACTTAGAACTGTTAAATCAATATTCTCCTAGGCAACAGGGTCTTCAGATTTGTCTCTCACACACCTATAGCTCTAGTCTCAAAGGCAGGATTAGTCTAGTCTCAAAATAGGATTAATTGAATCTGTGTGATCTAAACCTTGATCTTGAAAAAGGCTTGATTGTCCCAGGCTGGATTAGGTGAACATTCAGCACTCAGAGTGGACTGGGCACTGCAAATAACTTCAGTGGCATAACTACTTTGACATGACAAGAAATGTGAACCAATATGTAACTCAAGACTCTTTACAACAATGGAGAAATTGTCTAAAAGGGAAAGGTAGCATGACGAATTCTAGAGTAATTATAGATCAGTAGCAGAACTCAAGGGCATAAAGGTATAGACCAGAAACAGTGAAGACCTGAGGATTGCCAAATATCTGGCACAAACATGGAAAATGTTATTAACTATGCACGGTACTCTATTCTTGAATACTCTTGAGCCTTAACACCTTTCTCAAGCTAGTGCAATATGCACCCACCACAGATTTTTGCCCCAAGTTGATAGATGAGATAAAATCTTTCTGGCATTCTAAAGTTCTACATTCTAGCCACGGAGGAAGCTTACCTCTGCCAATATTGCAGATAGGAAAAGGTCTTTAGATGCTGGGTCCTTCCCCTGGTTCTTACGTCCTTAGTTCTTGCAGTGGCCAAAGATCTTCCTAGGTGGATAATAATATGTGCTGTGGCAAATGCGCACCTAGACATGTTTTTTTATAGCTATCAGCACATTGTCTTAACGTGTAACAATAGTGTAAAGGATGGAAAATAAAGAAGGGCTGCATGAGGAAGTCCAGACTAAACAAATAAAAACCAAAACAAACAAAAAACAATTAAAGTAAAAGAGAGGATAGAATAATAATAAAACAACTTGAAGGGCTTGGAAAATGAATTTCCTACAAAGATGATATAGACAGATACTTTAATCCAAAACTTCTAAGAACATAATTTGGCTTAATTAATAGGTTTTATTTTTAGGTTTCTGAGCCATATGTATTGGCGTAACATATTGGGGGAATATATGAGCTCCTCTGAGCAAAATGGACTCCCTATCTGTGGAATAATCCATTCTATAAGGAGCAATGGAATGTGGAACAGAATATATGTGTTGATATTATCTCCTTTGTTCCTCAAACACAGGTCATAAATAAAGATTTCAATTACACTAGTTGAATCTGTAGATGTGGAATCTTTGGAATGTATAGATTTGCTAAGTCACTAATGGAGGGCTTGGTGATATGATATCTATCTATCTATCTATAGTAAATATTTATCCATATTCAAATCAAATAGAGGATTTTCTCAGGTATTTCCAGCACCCATTGATTATATGCAATTATCATTAATTAATCATAATTATCAATCAAATTGATTAACCACAGAATCAGTCTTATTATATTTGAGAAGAAAGAATTATTAATAGAGGTTTATTTCTGCTCCCTCTGGGTCGTTGTCTCAACATAGCTATGACTCGGTACAAATTTAAATACTCACACTTTCAGCTGCTGTCTGCATAAATGATTCCAGGCCATTTAGATTTGATAGAATTTGGGTAGACTTGATGGTCTCTTGTAATAAATTCATGGAACACTTTATTAATCTATTTAACCATCCATTTCATCAACTTAAAAAAGAATAAATGAAAGAGGTACAAGGAAAGATTATATTGTCCTAGCTAATAACTAAAATTCCTTCTAGATTTAAAAGCATTCAAAGTTGGTACTTTATTTTCTTTTTCTTTTCCAAGGTATGGAGAAGCCTAGAAGTAATCTGTGTATATTGAAATTGCTTGTGTAGTTGTTTTTGTATGTGAACAGCAAAAGAGTTGAAATTGGATTGTAATATTGATTGTTCCTGAATCCATTGGTTCCCTTAAAAACTGAGGCTGTAGTGTGTTCTGCAGTTTCCTGGATGCTCTGATCAGGCTTAGAAGATGGCCAGGACTGGTACTATATTCAGTAGTAATTAGGGCTATGAATTAACTTCCCTGCACAGCTTGTTGTTTTGGGACCTGAATTAGGCAGAGTATACACTGAATTCCTAGTCCATAGAGGCCACTGGTTTTGCTCTGCAGGTGGAGGAAACAATGGGCTGTGGTCTCTGTTCAAGTGCCACTGTATGCAAGACTTTTGGGTGTGCTCTGGTTAGGCTCTCTGGTTGGGCTGGCTAAGGCTGTATTCAGCAATGAATGGGGCTATGTATTTGATTCCCTGCCCTGGTGCAGCAGCAGCAGCTTGTAAAGCTCTTTGTTTGTTGTAACTCAAACCAGCCCACACCCCAAACAAGCTGACTGGCTTTGCTTTGCAAGCTATCTTCTCTGCCCTTCTGTAGGCTAGAGCACTGCTGGGCTGCACAGCTTCCAAAAGTTGTTACCAGCCCTTCTGGTTAGATGAGGTGGGAAGACACTCCACAGTGGGCAGGGCTATGTCTCAGCTCCCTTGCTCTGGGTGGGATGGAGAGAGGTGTACTCCAGGTTACCCTTAAATTTCCCAAACAGGCTTTCTAGTTGGGAGAGGCCAGGAGCTACCCCCAGCCTTGACTGTGAATCAATCCCCCTGCCTAAGTATAGCATCAGGAGGAGGGGAAAAGGGTGGGAGTGGTGATGGGGAAGTCTCCATGCCTTGTGCTAGCTTTGTTCTTGGGGTGATCAGCAGTGCCTGCCCACCTCTCATCTGGAGTGCTTCTGGGCTCACAGCTTGCAGGAGGTTGTCACTAGCCCTTCTGGTCAGATGGAGCCGGAAGACACTCTGCAGTGGGTGGGGCTGTGACTCAACCCCTTGCCTGGGCGTGGGCAAACTCAGCTCTAGGGCTAGCAAAACTCTTCATTGGAAAGTCTGAATCAGCAGATCTGCACCCTGCTGAGTTCCTTGGTTAGAGTGTCCCCTTACCTTGTTTCTGTAGATGAGCAAAACTGCTGGTTAGGATTACTCCTTGGGCGTGGCAGGTTAGAACTCAATCTGCCAAGGTCTTTGTGCTGGTTGTGGCAAGCCACCCTCTCCCCTTCTCTGTCATAGTCACATTCCCAGTGCTTAAGCCCCTCAGATTCCCCTGCAATCTCTGTGGTGTGAGATCAGAGTAGGGGATCCAACAAATGCCAGGACCCACAATGATGGGTTGTCTTTTCCCACTGGAGGAACCAGAGGCTAGGGGAGGCCTTTCTACCTGGTGCTGCACTGGCCTGGGGGAGAGATGGTGTGGTCAATGTGTAGCTGCTTCTCTTGCCCTCTAATGCAGACTGTGTTGGTCTCTGAGGTTCGGAGGGTGCTTCAGCCTCACCCCTATGTTCTAGGATTCTGTCAGTGGTGTCTCGCTCTTGAATAGTTGTTAGTTGTTCTTCTAGTGAGGGGAATGAAGTCAGGAACTACCTATGTTGCCACTTGGTGATGTCACTCCTTGCTGAATCCATTAGGAAAGCACTACATGCACTTGCAATTTAAATAGCATCATTTTGTGGTATTGATCTAATTCTTTCTATAAATAAGGTTTAACAGGCTTCAAGAAAAAGGGGTGTAAGTGGGTAACAACACATACGGAATTTAAAATTACTTGTATCACACCCACAGATGAATTTGATCAAGGGAGCATTGGAAGGCTCCCTCAGAACTGCTCTCTTAAAATAGAAAACAGATATTTTAATTGATGAAATAGCTTTTTCTGGGGACCCTTCTTGAAAATTTCCAATACAGTATGATAAATACAAATAGGAGATCAAGAACTGCTATACTGCCTCTGATTGCTTGAGGTCGTTCAATTTCTTATGCTGACAAAAAATTGACAGTATGAAAGCAAAACCTGGAAGTGTGTTGTGTTTTTGTTTGTTTATTTGCTCTCCTCATCCCAATGTATGCCAAGCATTGATCATACTGCTTGGCACAAACTAAAAATTATTAATGAAATTTTAATAAGCCGGAGAATTTTTTTGAAGGGAGAAGACGTATGGGAGAAAGAATAATATTTATTTACAGCTTTTAAAAAACAATGTGTAGCTGATAAATAGAAAAATATTTTTTGTATTTATAAAACTATATTTAGTATTTTTTTAATCTGCTGTATAATGATGCTATAGAAAGAGGTCAAAGTCTTCTTCTTAGAGATGTATAACATGAAGTTTGGAGATATTAGGTAATTTTTCCAATTACCTGGGAGACACAGGCAAAAACTTTTCCAATCATCCTAGGAGGAAGAGGTGAGAAAACCCCCAGCTTAATGAACCAAGAGCTCACCTCTGCCTTCTGTGGTCTTACCTATGCACGTGTAACTCTTTTTCCTGCCAGGTGTTAGAAAGCGATATTAATACAGGGGACTTTGGTCAGGCTCTTTCAGCAATGTAGTAGTAGCCCCATATTTGTTCAAAATAAATCAGAGCATAGCATTAATAATATAAAGGCAAATACTCAACTACTAATTTATAAACTCTACAACTGAAGTGGAAAATGGTTAAAAAATAAATAAAACACTTATACTATGTGAACAAGTTAATAAATGAACTGAAGAAGTAATAGGCAATAAAGTATATATTCTAATGAATATCCCTGATGTTTGTATCCCTCTTTATTGAAACGATTGCATTATGCAGATGTTAAACATATTAATACATGTGCACAGATGCATGCCCCACATTCGTGTTGAGTTCCTACATAAACCCTGATAAACAAGTTATGTCAATGTGTTTATTTTTTCTGACAGCAGCATCTCATCTCTGTTCTGGTGTACACTAGTGTACCTTTGTAACATAAGCTCCATGAGCACCATTTGTGATGTTCTTGTGGTAGTTATTGTTTTGGGTACTGTTGTATTTCTATTAACTAGAACAGCATTGGATACATGTTAAGGACTTGATAAAATATTTATAGAATGAGTGAAGATGTCACTTTCACTTCAAACCATTTAAGTATCTATCAATATGCATAAGCTTTATATCTTTTCTTTCTTTTAGAATTAGCTTCCAATCCAAGAATACCTGTACTTTTATATATGTTTTCCTAATTCTCCCATAATATTATCTGCAAATGCATTCTCAGAGTTGCTCTGTGTTTTCCCCACCCAGTAACCATATTGGGGGAAGAGCATCCCATTAAAGTAGTTTAGAAATTGGCCTCTTCTCTGGAGTTTTCTGTCATGGGAGGATTCTGACCCTTTTTAAGGCTACCTATAAAGAGGGATTCCTTAAATAAGCAAAGGTAGTGGGAGGCCAGACAGTCCAGCCAAAGAAGAAATAGCCACCATAGCTCTCTCCCTTCAACTAGTAAATTTGTTTTTTTCCGTATTGACAATATCATTTCCTATATGGCAACTACTTTCGTTTGTCAGAAACGAAGACTGCCAACAAATTCAAACATACACATTCCTCACCAAAGTGGAAAGATTTAACTTTCCTTTTCTCATTTTTATAAATTCTGAGAACCCCTTAGATGATCACTATTTGGATTGCAGGCCTATTTCTGATGCCAGGAGAGTCCCCATTTGACATCCCTCATTAAAACATGGTTGAATTGGACATAGAATAATTTATTCTAAAGATACTAGTTTTCTATAGCTACCCAAATTTACATTTTACCAAAGAAAATACTGAATTTAGCAGATATTAGGCAACTCCTATAAGCATGCTAGGTGCCAGAACAGGTATTGGAATTCAGTTGTGTGTGGCTATCTTTCAAATGAACTGTTTTGCCTCTCACCTTCTTCGTGAGTAGGAAATATGGTTACACAAGCTGCATTGCTCTAAGCATTTGGTGAAGTAATGGACAATTTAGATGTTTTCAAAAGTGAAATGACCGTAAAAAGTTTAACTAAATATTCAGAAATTAGCCACTCTGAGTACTACCAAAAATACTTGATTGAAAATTTCTAGTCAACTTTTTAAAAATAGAATTAGCCCAATCTAGCAAAATATTTCAGGGTTGGTGGGGGGAGTATCTCCTTGATTTTTCAAATAATGATTTGGACTTGCCATGACCTTTAATTATTTGGGAGTTAATTATCAAAGACAAAATATCATTGCAATGATTAGAAAATACTGTCTCATTAATAATGGTTTAGGCAGAAAATTTTATATCAAATTATACAACAGTGTTTTTGTATTAAATAATTGTTTCCAGAATCTGGCTAATCATCAGAATATCCTTGGAGAATATTCAGTGTTTTTATTAATACAAATACATAGGTCTTACCTAAGAGCTTTGAATTATAACCTCTTGGGTTATTTATTATAGAAAAATCTATATTTTTAAAATTCTCCATGCATGATTGTGATGATTAGATGGGATAAGATACTATGGACCTATATGACATATTTAACAAAAAAATTAAAATTAAGCATTTGCTTCATTTTTAAACTATTGTAAGATTTTAGAGTTATATGTAAAGGGAATTTTTATGATTCCATTAATGTGCAAAATATGGAGCTATTCATTTATTTGTACTATTATTAAATATTTTCAGACATTTGTTAATGATGAAACATTAACACTAAAGGTAAACTTATACATAGAATTTCAGAGATAACTGCACGTTCAGGAAGTAACATATGACCACTGTGTTGGTTACTGTCAACCAGAGTTAATTCCATTTATTTTATTTTTTCACACATTTATTGAGCAACTTCTATCTAAAGGGCAGTGTTGGGCTCCATAAAAGTAGGGGAGAAATGTAAAGTTTTTAAATCGGATCAGTTAAATCAGCATGTGAGGTAAATATAGTTAAGAAAATAGGGAAGAAAGAAGTGATGGTGTACATCATAAAGTAGATTTTTCTGCCTAAATAATAAGTAAGTTCTGCAGTTTAGGTAGAATTAAATGCACCACCAGAGAAAGAAGTTAGAGAATAAAAGATATGAGGATAGAATGGTTAAAAAGAACCAGATCAGAGTTGCCCTTACCATAATACTCTGAAAGCCAGGTGTAAGATTGATCGGAATAGAGAAAGTGAGTTTTAAATAGTGGACTCATATATGCCTGTGGGATGTAGAAATTAGGGTTTGACAGGATGAAGGATGAGAAAGTTCTGCCAAATGCTTAGTATCTCTGTTGGGCTATCTCTAGACTTAGAGCAACCAAATGCAAAGGCTTTCTCTTTATACGATGGTAGAGGTAGGGTTTAACCTACAAGCCCTACGCTTCAATGAAAGTTCAGATCCCTGATTGCTCTTTAATGGGATTATGCTGATACCTACACAGAGTGCTTTCTAAGACAGAGTGGTCCACAGTCTTTAGTATTTGTCTCAAGCTAACACTATTTTTCACAATCAGAGGAATGCCAGGCTGTCAGTAATGGTCTGTCTATACAGCTTCAAGATCACATTCTTTCACTGTGCTCCAAGAAGCGGTGCTAAAATCAAAACCTATTTCTTCACGATGCAGCCAATTTGGTTTGCTCCCCAAGATTTAATTACCTCTTGGTTTCATCGGAAGTGTTTTGTACACTGGCTAATCACCACTTCATATGCACTGTCCACTTTCTGCTCTTAGACTCTTTCAGCTCTGCTCCCGTCCCTACATACAGCCTGGCTTCCTTTGCCATGTTTGTTGGTGGGATATATCTTCCTAATGGAAGTCATTCTCTTTCATTTTTGTCTACTTGTAGTTGATGTCAGACCTCTGAACCCCAAACTGTGCTTGAACTGCTGGAATCAACTTATTTCATGGCAGAGGACTCTCTCCCAGAACTAAAGATCATAGAGATTTTTTTCCCTAAAAGGACTCGATTGTTGGGGCTGAGAATGTTTGCTTATTTATTATACTGTCCCCTTTTTATTCCCTTTTCTTCCGGGCATGTAGCAAGATTATATCTCTAAGTTCCCTTGGTGGGGAACTGTGATCTAGGAACTGAATTCTGGCATGGAGAATATAGGCAAAAATAGCTAATAAACAGCAGTATCAGCAATGGTTAACACATTTTTCTAATCCTTGATGATCTCTCTCTTTCCTACGCTGCTGGCCTGTTGCAGTGGACCTATTTGAGGAACCCAAATCTCTTGGGGACAGTGGCCCTACCAGAAAGAATAAAGGAATAAAGGGACACTTCCCCTGCTAACTTGATTTGTATTGAAAAAATGAAAAATAAATAAATCCCTCAGTATTAAGCCACAAAGATTTTAGGGTTATTCAAACAATGATTTCTCTTTGAATAATATCATCTGAGCACAATTTGGCCAGCAGCCTCCAGCTAGACCTACAGCTGCCGGTAGACCTTGTATAACTTACTAAACTTGCCTGAACCTCAGTTTCCTTATCTGCAAAAGTAAGAAGAAATAAAGCAAACATGATATTTAAATCTTTCAGCTTATGATGATGTTATGGAATAAATATCTGTGTCCCCTCAAAATTCATTATGTTTAAGTGCCCCAACATAATGGAATTTAAAGATGGGGGCCTTTGGAAAGAAATTAGTCATGAGGATGAGCCCTCCCCATGGGATTAATGACCTTATAAGAAGAAAAGATAACCAGAGCTCATTCTGTCTCTGTCATGTGAGGACACAGAGAGAAGGCAGTCATCTGCAGGATAGGAAGACGGTCCTCACCAGGAAATAAATCAGCCAGAACTTTGATCTTGGGCTTCCCAGCTTTCAGAACTGTGAAAATACCTGTTATTTAAACTACCCAGTCTATGTTGTTTTCTTATGGTAGATGGAGTTAAGACAGGTGATAATTAAATAATATGCCACTATTACTAATGTCTAGCCAAGGCCTAGGACACAATAGGTTATCAAATAATGTTACCTTTTTTCATCAATTCTGCCTTCCTGGGTAAATATTCCAAAACAAATATTTAATGTACATTTCCCTGGAACAGGAGTCAAGATTATTCACACTTATTTTCTCTTTAAAAATTACGATTTACCTCAGCAAATAATTCATACTCTAGTGATTGTATTTCTATCTCATTCCTTGCCACTGCCCTATTACTTTTTAATTTTAAAATAGACTCAGTAGTAAAATTAACAGAAGAAATTGAAAATCTCTTTCACCAAACCACTCATGAATAATAGAAGTGTTTTATAGTCAGCATTGTAATTTTTATCAAGAAAAGGCCATTTTATTAACTATGCTACATTATCTCCCACTTTTTTTTTTCTTTAACTAGTAGGACAAGTTAGGATGGTGGCTGCTAGTACCTAGCTTGTCTTGATCTACCTCAATTATTGAAAAGTGGTAGGTCTAGAGGGTAGCTATGCAAATTATATATTTGGCTAAGTATAGTGTTTGCACTTTAACAATATTGTTATTGTCCTTATATTATTTATTCCACTGAACTCTGAGCAACTTGTAAATCAGCAGTATTCTATCAGTTTGTTTTAGAGAGATAGATAGATGGATAGATAGATAATATAAATTCATACTTTGTTCTTCTGACTCCCATGTAAATCCGTTGTAAAAAATGCTAATGGGCTTTATTTTTTAGGACAAATTTACAGAAAAATTGTGAAGATAGGACACAGAGTTCCCCAGACCCCATACCCAGTTAATTCTACTATTGATAGATGTTAGATAATTATGGTATACTTGTCACTATTAATAAACTAATAATGATAGATTGTTATGAACTAAACCCCACTTTATTCAAAGTTCCTTTGTTTTCCCACTGTCTTTTTTGTATTCAAGTATCCCATCAAGTATCACATTACATTTAGTCATCATGTCTCCTTAGATTCCTCTGCACTGATAGTTTCTCAGACTTTCTTTGTTTTTATGATCTTGAGAGTTTTGGGTCATGCTAGTCAGATATTTTGTGAAATGTCCATCAGATGGGATTAGTCTGATACTTTTCCTGTGATTATATAGGCATTATGGATTATCAGGAGGAAGACAATAAAGTGTCCTTTCATCACATTTAGGGGATATACACTAACAATATGAGGTATTACAGTTAATGTTGAACTTGGTCACATGGCTGGGGTAGTTTTTATCAGGTTTTTCTACTGAAAAGTTACACTTTTATCTCCCTTTCCAAACTCTGCTCTTGGGAAGGAAATCACTATGTATAGCACACATTTGAGGAGTGGGAAATTATCTTCCACCTCCTTCAGGATAGAGTAGAGTGTCTACATAAATTATATCTCTTCATGGGAGTTTTATCTTTTTGTCTTATTTATTTATAATTATTATTTAATTACTTATTTATATAAGTATTGACTAATGGATATTTATCTTATACTTTAGGTTTCATCCAATTCTAATTTATTTATTTTACTTTTCAAATTATTCTGGCCTTGGCCATTGAGTGCTTTTTTAGTTGGATCCTGAGTTGTTTTATTAAACCTTTCATCACTGTGTTTTTGTTTTTAAGTATGCCCTTACTTCTGGTATTTCAAGATGCTACAGGCTCATTTTATATTTCTTGTTCCAGACCTAGAATCAGCAGTTTCTCCAAGAAGAGCTTGTTCCTTTTATTGGACAATGGTATTTAAAACCAAGATCGGGGTGCTAGGTATGCTCATTGCTACTATGGTGTTGTTGCTTCTAGGCTTTCTTACTTGAAAGAATAAGGCACTATATGTGTATATAGGGCAAAACTAAAATATTTGTTTCCCTTGATAATCCTGAGATCTGAACAAGAATAATATTTTTCTTATTTTAAGTTTGGGGAAACTGAAGTTTTTGCATCAAAAGAATAAATCTGTAGTCATACATTTTGTTTTGAAGAGTAGCTGGAATTCAGTTCAAGAATGCAGAGTATTTATTCTAACACTTGGGCCAAAACTCTACCTTCTACACAATATGACCTCTTGCCAAATGTAAGTCATTTGATGTTCCACTGAATCACAAAGTTTTTTTGAACATATCAGTTTCTAATACTCCAAAACAGATAATTCATGTGTGACCCTATATGCTTCTGACATATTAAAAATCCCCCAATTTCAGTAACCTTTTGTCTTCCTAAGGGGAAAATAATGCAGGGCATTTAAGTTACCAGTTGCTCGGTTACCTGAGTAAGACATTGGGTTCTGGTGTGATTGTCTACGGAACAATCTAAACCTTTGGAAACATTCTAATTAGTTGGGGGATGCCACCCAGGTGCCCCAAATATTTCTTTTATCCCCTAGGCAGATATAGTAAGGAAATTGAAAGGACTAGCTGCCTAAAACCCAGAGGTTTCTATAGCCATTGTTAATGGGGTTGGTGATAATCTCAGACTCATTTAGGGGAGATAGACAAAGTCTGGCTCAGTAGCATTATCAGGAGTGCTAAAGGGCCTAAAACTCCAAAGGAGAGAGATCTCTTCTGTGGCTGTGTGACAGAGTTCTATGTTTTAATAGTATACAATTATTTCACTATAGGATATGGTTTTCTTTTAAAGAGTAGGAAGAATAATTGGATCCGATTCTCTACTAAATAGCAGCCATTTTATGAACTAGGAGGTTCTGGAGGAGCCATAGAAATTCTGAGAGGAGAAAAGGCCTCACTGACTTTTACTGGTCCCTCAAAGGCCATCCACTACTCTGAAAGAGAAAATGCAGTAGTATTTACCTTATCCCCTGACACATATTGTTTAACAGTGTGCCTATGCTTTCACCATTAGAATGGTGAAATCTTGATTTTGCTTTGGGGGAAGAAATGTGGCATAATGCCAAGGAACCATTTGGCTTTTGTCTGAAAGAGACGTGAGTTTTATAGCCAAGTGCTTAGGCTCAAGGCACCAACCAGTCATAATAAAGCATATTGCATCTTATAATTCTTGTGTATCACCTCCAAATTCTCTTGGCTACCCGGTCACTTTTATGACAATTGGTTTCAAGTAGGCCTTGGCTAACTTTCTGCTGGAGCAACATAAACAACACATTGTTTTAGTCCATGTTGTAAATATTTTTGTTTCATGCCCTAAGTCTTCTTTGATGTGTATAGATGGGACTGCCATAGAAAACTGCTCTATTATCACTCAAGTGCAAACTGGAAGGGCAGGTTCACAGAGCCACCTTTGGTGGGAATAAAGTTGGGTGGATAAATATTTTTCTATTTTTTTTAGATTTATTTATTGATCTGAGAAAGAGAAAGAGAGAGCAGGGGGAGGGGCAAGGGAGAGAGAGAGAATCTCAAGCAGACTCCCCTCTGAGTGAGGAGCTTGACGCGGGGCTCAGTCTCATTACCTTGAGATTGTGACCTGAGCTGAAACCAAGAGTTGGATGCTTAACCAACTGAGCCACCCAGGTGCCCCAAATATTTCTTTCTTTTATCCCCTAGGCAGAAAATTTTGATAAATATTTCACAAAACTCTTTAAAAGTTTCCCAATGAAATGTATACCCATCCTGTGACCTACTTGATAATCTGTACCTGTATTGGCTTTCACTCCTTCTTTGTTCCATTTACCTGCTCTGTACTCTCATTTCCTGGTATCACATTACCACATATACTAGTTTCACAGAAACACTTTTCTTCGGCCCCAGAGGAGGACATTTGCTTTAAGCTCTTATTCCTTAAAGTATGGTATGCGTACCATCAGCATTGGCATTACCTGGGAATGTGTTAGAACTGCCAAATCTACTGAATCTCAATGTGTATGTCATTGAAGTCCTACTTGCCCATTAAAGCTTGAGAAAAATTGTCTTAAAATTCAAATGTCATGAGATGCCTGGGTGGCTCAGTTGGTTAAGCATCTGCCTTTGGCTCAGGTCGTGATCCCACGGTCCTGGGATTGAGTCCTGTATCGGGCTCCCTGCTCAGTGGGGAGTCTGCTTCTCCCTTTCCATCTGTCCCTCCCCCCTGTTCATTCTCTCTCTCTCTCCCTCTCTCTCAAATAAATAAAATTAAAAAAAATCAAATGTCATAACAGTTTATATCAGATGGATATAAGTCAGCTCTGATCAAATGCATCAGAGGCCAGACAAACTATTTAAATTATTAAATGATATAATTAGTTAAATGAGTTGAATGGCATGATTATAAGAAAATACAGAATACTATAGAGTTTGAGTTGGAAATCATACATTCTCTGCTGTTTCAAGGGTAAAGTCATGACATGAGTATTGGAAATTGATGTCATATAGTAACATAAGTCCTTATGCTATATAGTAACATAGGTCTTTCTTGTAAATTTTTCTAGAGATACACGAAAATGAGGCTATAAGAATTTCCATAGTTGTTAAAACACATTGGGTACTCAACTAAGGATCTAAGGATTGGATTATGTTTTATAGGCTCCTATTTGACATCCTTTTCTAGAAACATTTAAGCTATTGTACTTATAAAACACCAAAGAGTGACAAGAGACTAGCAATGAACAATCCACTGAACAATCCACTGATTTTGCACAGGTATCCTGCTAAACCCCAATCTTCTACTCTAAGCTTACTCACATCTTCATAAGTTCTTAGTTTTTAGTTCCATTTGTATTTCTGAAATTTCCTTCTATGACCTTGAAGGTGCAATTTGCTCTCAGCTTGATCTTATTTTATGTTCTTTACTCTAAAATGATTCAGCTGTCTTTTCCTCTTTCACCTTCCTTTGAGGGGATATACAATCATAAAACCCACTGAAGCCAACCATGGAAATCACACCCTCAGCCTTTCTTGGTTTCCTCAAAGGTCAGGAATAATTTGGACCTCAAAGAATTGATTTGGTTGTTGTTGTTACAGATGATCACAAGCTCTGCACATTTTCCCGTTTTTTAAATAGATCAAATCAGTATAACAACTATTTCTCAATAAATATAATGTTTTTGTATTGGAAAATCCTCCAAAATATGGTGCCCATGTGGAAAAACTGCAATCAAAATGCTCCTTCTCAAAAATCAATTTTTCCCCCTCAGGAGTAAGAAAAAAATCACTGGACCAGGTTATCACTAAGGATTCTTTGATATTTTACTTCTTATGATTTTCTCATTCACTACAATTTATTTTTATCGGCAATTTACAAGGTTCCCTTGGACAGAAAAATTACATGCACCATGGTGGGATTATTTCCCTTTTCCCTTTTGATTATGAATTTTGTTACCAGAATGTATGCAAATTCTATACTGAGCCCTGTGATTTGAAGATGGATAATAAGAATCAGGGAATCAATACTTAGCAAAATAATTTAGAAAAAAACAATAAATTTTTGCATTTGAAGATTAACTTGGTTGTTTGTCTCTCTTTATAAAATTAGTTTTGTTCTAGGCCTACTGTGTAGGGAAGCCCTTAGGGAAATAAAGTGGTGCATTTTTCATTGTTTTCAAATCTATTTTCTGCTTGAACAGAGTCAGCATTAAATTTAAAGCAAGGAAATCACTCACTGATGGAAGTCTCAGCATAAGAAGCATAGTAGAAAGGTCCACTCTCTTCTGGGTGTTGATTTTTAAGTCACTCAAGTACATATATTTCTGACCACATAAACACCAGGAACTTGACTTAGCAGTGCTTGATCACCTAACCCATATTACAACAAGATGAAATATGTTTTAAAACATCAGTATTGCTATCTATAAGTAATCTGATAGAACAAAGAGCTTCACCTATTAGATCTCAGAGACCTGGATTTAAATCCTCACTCTTATCCTTATTATTTGAGTGACCTTAAGTACAATACTTATACTCATTGAGTTTTAGTTTCCCCATTGGACCAAATTTGTATGATTCCTATAATCCATGCTATTGCTATTACATCAGGATTTTCCTAAAGTGTCTGTAGCTATACAATCATTATTACAAATAAAATAAAATGAAATTAAAGTTCCAATACACTGTTTTCTTCAGATCCCATTTTTATGTGCTATGTCCTTAGAACCAATGGTGTATCTATTCTCATTCCATGATACTTTATTTATGATGTACAGATATCCATCAAATGTTTGGCATTACTCAGTCTACTTAATCCAATTAGAGTGTGACCTCCATGAGTTTATTCTACATGTCTCTATTTCCCTAAATTGAATTATCCATTGCAGTCCCTAGAAATTAGTAGCTGCTTAATAATTATTGCTTTTTCTCCTTCTATTTAAGTATAAATGTAAATAACATAAATGTAACTAAATGTAAAAAGTTGAATGGAGGGTTATCTCCAAATTAATTTTAGCTTTGGAGTTTTCTTCTTGAAAGAAAAGCAAGAGAAATAATTCAAAAAGTCCAACAGCATTTCATGTTAAAGAGCTGTAAACAAGCTGGTTGTGACTAAACAGTATCCTAACTGATGGCTCTTTTTTTTTTTCTTGCTTTAACTGTGTTCATTTTTCAGAGTAATGTGTGTTGCTGGAAGGAAAGAAAGGTCACAATAGCAGATGATGACATATGTCACCTCCTGTGTCATTACTAGGAGAGTCTACCTTGCCATATTCACCTCTCAGCAGTCTCCTGCTTATTTTCCATTTTGCACTTAAACTCATTTGAAGTATGCAATCCAGGGAGCAGTGCCATAGGAAGGAAGGCAGAAATATGGCTGGTGCTCATATAATGTGCTCTTGGAAAGCTTTCCATGGACAAATATTCAGTTCTGTACCCTACATTTGAATGCAGATCAGCCAGTTGGGTAACTCCTTGCAAAGAGGCCCAGTGAAAGGCAATTCACCTCTTTGCTAACCCAATATTCTGCTTAACAAAGTTCTTCAGTAGACAATGCATGCACAGAATGTTAAATTTTAAATAGTGAGAGAGGCAAATACAAGCAGGAGAGAGAATAATACGATTGAGATTTATTCATTTATTGAACCAATATTTAATGAGCAATTATTATGTGTTGTGCACATAATTTCTGGGATTCTAGAAGTCCATGCTGTGATGAATGAAATTGTTAGGTCAAAAGAGGAAAAAGAGAACAAGTATACAAATAATTAAAATGTACTAATAGATTAGGAGAGTAGACATAAAGGACATATGGAAGGGATGCAATAGTTGCTGATACGAGGGAAAGAAGGGGAGGGAAGTTCATAGCAAGCCCTGTCTGAGGTGATAAAACTTGAGCTTGAAACTGGGAGATGGTACTTCTTCTGACCAAGATGAAAGAGCAGGGACTAGACTTAACTTAGACCTGAAATAATCACAAAACAAATGAAATAGTGGAACTAAAGGTTTTTCAAGACATTGGACATCACACAACAAAGGTACCAGGTCTAAGTGTTGGCAAGCAGAGAAAGAAAGCCCTATTATTGGCTTAGCTCATTGTCTAGAGAAATTTTTCAGGCTATACTGCAGGTAGTAAAACCCAGGCAGCATGCAGCTCTCTCCCTGAATTGAAGAGGCAGTGTTGAAAATGTGGGCTACACTGATGGATAAAATTCAAAGGACAGAGGAACTGAGGAGAGAGCTACTTACAGAAAAAAAAACATATCTGCAAAAGGTCCTCATTGTGTATCAGTGCATGCATGAGAAACAAAAAAACAGAAACAAACAACAACAACAATAACAACAAAACACAAACAAAAAACCCTGAAGCCAGGGAAATGACCACCCAGAAAGACAAAAGTTAAGAGTGACTGGCACTTAAAGAGGTCCACCGTAGTGCCTGTTCCCAACATTCAGACTAGGGATCTTCATGATTCATGGGGCATTGGGTACAATACATAGGGAAATAGCCCCACACTGAACATTGAAATCATAAAAGTGAAACCCTGAAATTTGTCCCCAAGTTTCTATAACTGTGTCTAAGAATGAGGCTTAATCATATCTTTTGGGAATAGAGAAGCATCCACTCCACATGCTAAAATTTATAATGTTTGGTATACAAAAGATTATCAGGAATGTGAAAAAGCAGGAAAATATGGTCTATAATGAGAACATAAACCAATTAGATGATAAGGTGAAACTGATACAGAATTAACATAGGTATTAGCAGAAAAGAACATTAAGAATTTTAAGATATAGCAATAGATACAAATAAAAAGAGAAAACCAGAATCAGAATTAAAAAAAAAAAATTGCCAGTGAATTCTGAGACAAGTTCAAGTGACCTAATATATTTGCGGTTATAATTCCAGGAGTAGAGTAGAATACAGAAAAATGTATTTGAAAAAAAAAATGGCTAAATAATTTCAAAACTTGATTAAAATGTAAAGTTCACAGATGCAGAAAGCTCAATAAACTGCAAGCACAGCTCCAAAGCAGATCATAATCAAATGCTTAAAACTAACTATAAAGAAAAAAAAAAAATTAAAGTACACATTATGCACACACACACACACACAGTGAAAATGGCAGCAGAAACCTCATCGGAAATAACACAATCAAGAGGATAGTGGAATAATATATTTGAAGTGCTAAAAAGAAAACTAGCAACCTAGAATTCTTTACCCAGCAAAAATATCCATGAAAATAGAGACAAAATAGATACTTTTTCCAATATGCAAAAGCTGAAATAATTAATCACCAACAGGCTCACATTATAAGAAAGTTTATAAAAATATCCTTTAGACAGAAGGAAAAGTGTACCATTTGGAAATCTACATCTACACAAATGAACAAAGAGCACTGGAAATGATAACTACATGGGCAAATGCATAAGGTATTTTTCCTTTCATTTAAATTTCTTTAAAGGCAATCACCTGTTTAAACAAAAATATTAACAAGTTAGTGAAGAGTTTTATTAGCATACATAGAAACAAATTATATGAGAATAACAAATATTTTGAGAGGAGAGAAATGAAAATATACTACTATAAATTTCTTATATTAGACATGAAAGGATATCAGCTGAAGGTAGATTTTGAAAGATTATGGTGGATACTGTAAACCCTACAAAGACCACTAAAATAACAAAATGAAGAGTGATAGCTAATAATCCCCCAAAATAGAGATAAAACGAATCATGAAAAAAATATTGAATTAATCAAAAAGAAGGCAGAAAAAGAGAAGAAAAAAGACCCATGAGCAGATGAGACAGATCCAAAACGAGTAATAAATTGATAGGTGTAAAGCTAATTATGTAAAATTCAAATTAAATACAAACAGTAAATAGCCATGGGTTAAAGAAGCAATATCCAGTACTATACTGGCGGCAAGACATACTCTATAAAGAAACAAATAGGTTAAAATTAAAATAATGGAAAAGGATATACCATGTTAATACTAATTTTAAAAGGCTGCATCTTCTATTAATATTACATAATATTAAATCAGTAGATTTCAGAGCAAACATGTTACCATAGACAAAGAAGATCACTTCATAATTATAAAGGAGCCAATTCTTTGCTGAACTTTCATGCATGTTCCAATACATGAATCAGAAATGATATAACTGCACAGAGAAAGAGACAAATTTACAATTATAGTCAGAGAGCTTTACTACTATCTCAATAATTGATAGAACAAATAGAAAACCAATAAGGATATAGAACATTTCAAAAACAGTATTGACCACCTTGACCCAATTGACATTTATAGAGCAGTCTTCCCTAAAACATGAAGGAGTTGTACTCATTGAACTCCAAGATGCAACACTGAATAATGTTTGAGAAACACACAAAAATTAAAGTTTTGGATTATTTTAATTTCACCCTGTATGATGATCACTTGTTTGTGATCTCCTAGTTGGCCTCCCTGGACTTTTTCCATTTGAATACTTCTATATCTCTCAAAAGGATATCTTCTAACCTCTTTGGTTTCTGAATTCTCCTTTGGCTTATATTGCCAAATGGACTTGTTCTAGAGCAAAACCGTGGAAGTCCCTCTCACCTATCCCACCCAAGAATCTGACTGTATCTCCCATAGACTTCCAATATTAACCCTCTAATCTTACCAGATTTTATTGTCTTCTTAGTAAATTTTTTCATCCTGCACCCCACAATCTTTCTTCTGCTTCTCCATACTCCTCTAGCATCTCCATAAAAATCTTCATTTCTGGATTAGGGTTTGTATATATTTATCCTCATCCAATGTGATTCACATTGAAACAAAGATAATCATAATCCATTCACTATGATAAAAAAAAATAAATCTAATTTTAAGAGAAAAGTGTGTGCTGAGTTCTAATAAGTAAGTTCTAATGCTGACTAAGTAAAGAAGAAAAGAAAATAAGATTTATTTATCATTT
Organism: Neomonachus schauinslandi; assembly: GCF_002201575.2. Taxonomy (NCBI): domain Eukaryota; kingdom Metazoa; phylum Chordata; class Mammalia; order Carnivora; family Phocidae; genus Neomonachus; species Neomonachus schauinslandi. Next base: position 37,902,361 of record NC_058418.1, on the reverse strand, counting down.
CCTGGGATTCTGCAATGCTGTGAGATGAACTTAATTATTCAAAATTAGTATGTAAAGACATGTCTGGATGTTGTGATACTTAGACAGCCACACATACATGTATGCATATAAATGTATATATATGCAATATATATATATATATATATATTTATACATTAGATGGATCCAGTTTCTATAAACTATAAGCCCTTATATAAGCCATTCAACCTCCCTGACATTTAGTTATTACAGCTATAAAATGAGCATATTGACCTCTGCTATGTTGCTCACAGGGTTATGATGAGGGATCTGAGGGAAACATGGCATGAAAGTGCTTAAGAATATGTTCAACTGTTTTTGTGCATGAGAGACTTTTATTGTGTCTAGGGTTGAAATGGAATGAAGGTAATAAGTTAGTGATTTTCAAAGTTCTAGTTGTAAGACTTAGTTATCACATTAGTTTATATTTACTCAAAATATTCAGTTTGTCAGTGGTTTATGGAAAGTATTGTTTGTTTGTTTGTTTTTCTTTCCTGGCTCTACCTCTAATTTTTTTGGATTTAAAACAAGTTATTTAATCTTTTGAACCTTAGTTTTCACATGAGTTGAATGTGGGAAATAATATCTGCTTCAAGAATATCTGTGAGGGGGTAGCCTGGGTGGCTCAGTCATCTAAGCTTGGGACATTTGATTTCAGCCCAGGTCATGATCTCAGGGTCCTGGGATGGATCTCCGCATTGGGTTCCCTGCTCAGCAGGGAGTCTGCTTATCTCCCTCTCCCTCTGGCCCTCCCCCTGCTTTCTCTGTTTCTCTCTCTCAAACAAATAAATAAATCTTTAAAAAAATAATATCCGTGAGGATTAAATGAGGTAATGAAAGAATCACACCTATAAAATACACATAATACACAATCTCATGTGCTTCATACATAGAAATATGGATAAGTCATAGAGAATATATAATGGTGAATTATTTAGTATATTTCTTTGTTCACAGTAGACCCTTAATTCATTTTGTAATGCAGTTCTCACTCCTCCAAGGGAACATTTGGCAATGTATGGCGACATTTTTTATTGCCACCACCAGGGGGCAGAAGGGAGCTGGTGGCATCTCTTGAGTAGACATTAGAGTTGCTGCTATATATGCTGCAATGCACATAGGGCTCACTCAACACATCAGCTGGCCCAAAATGTCAGTAATGCCGAGGTGTGAAGCCACATTATAATGAATAAATAAAGCAAAGGCCATGCAGGATTCTATCTTTCATATATGTACAGCTTTTAACAAATGAAAAATTTGTCTTTGCTTAGAGAGAGAAAAAAAAGGAAAAAGATCTGTTCTGTGACTTTTCTTTCTTTTGCCTCTTCTTTTTTCACTCATATTTTTCCGTGGACATTTCTCTAGTTTTGTCAGTTAGTGGACATCGGGGTCCAGTAAAACAACCACATCTTGTAGAGAAGCTCTGACTATTGTCATAAAACTAGAACATTGTGCCCGGTATGGTGACATTATTCCTGATTCATTTCCATCTTTTTTTTTTTTTTCTTAGAAGACACTTAAATTATGTCTAAGAGGCTTTGTGTATGTCTTCCTGTATAAACTATATGCAAGAGGCGGGCTGGTTTGGGCTACAGATAGACAGTCTTCCAAATCTTGAGTCCTGTTCCTAAAGGCACTAGCAAGATCATAACTGTCAATTATGATGGGCAGGATCCTCCATTTCCTGCGTAGACTGATTTTACCAAGAATAAAATATTTTTTTAAGAAAAACCTTAAAAATATACCACAAAGACTTGTATCCCCCATCTAGACTAGTAACAATTTCTTGTTGAGCAAGAGAGTTTGATCAGATTGTCATTGGTAATCCCAGATCATAAATCCTGTATACATGACCCTTCAAGAGATGCCTGATCCCTTGTTGTAAGCCAGGGAATTGTTATTCCCATCAAGAATTCATTCACATGTGGCAGCACAAATGCACAGAGGTTCAAAGGCACAAAGACAAGTGATAACTTTGCATTTTGGGGGCAATAAAAGTCACGTGAATGACATGAACACTAGATGGGAGAGGTTGGAGAGTTACCCTGGAAGGAATGCTATACAGGAAGACCATTTTACATCATGTTTTTATCAGAGAAGTCACTCTGCCTTGTTATTTTAAAATATCTCATGGTTGTAGTAGAAGGTGAGGACATTCAAACTGAATAGCCATAAAATAGACCCTCAAAATGTTCACTGAGATGAATTAATTAAAACTCATTAAAACTCAGGTAGTTACCTGAGGTAAAACAGGAGATTTCCCATTGTTCTTACAGTAGAAGCCAAAATCCTTTGCATGGTATGAAAAGCTAGCTTTCTGTTAGTGCCTCAAATCTTGTCCTCCACATCAAGCCTTTACTTAAACTATTCTTTCAACCCAGATTTTAGGTAATCAGCTCCTGTTCTTCCTTCAGATTGTAGTATAGAATCTACTCCAAGAATATCTTCCTGATCCCCTGACTACAACACACCTATCTCTCCTTTACATTACTTATTGTGTTTCAATCTTATATTATTTGATATAATTATTTGATGAATCTCCTCCAAGATTGTGAATTCTATAATAAAGTTAGGGGCTATGATAATCTTTGCTCACTGGTTTATCCTGTGTCTTTATATAATACCTGCTGTACGTGGGCCTCTTAATAAACAGTTATGGAATAAAGAAAAATACAGATAAATGAGTAAATCGGTCTGCATATCCTATGTGTTTTTTTAGGCCTTTCTCAGCACAGAGAAATATGATAAAAGTATAAGGTGTGCTCTTGTGGAAGTATCTCATAATCCAGTAGGGGATTTTGATATTTAGGCATACAAAGCAAAACAAATATGAAAAATGGCTTAATAATATTATAGAGGGGTGCCTGGGTGGCTCAGTTGGTTAAGCAACTGCCTTCAGCTCAGGTCATGACCCTGGAGTCCCGGAATCGAGTTCCGCATCGGGCTCCCTGCTCAGCGGGGAGTCTGCTTCTCCCTCTGACCCTCCCTCCTCTCATGCTGTCTCTCTCTATCTCATTCTCTCAAATAAATAAATAAAACCTTTAAAAAAATAATAATGTTATAGAAAATAGTTATAAGAATACTAAAGGAGGAAGATATATAGATTTTTTTAACCCCCTTGAGAACAAGGTACCAGTTTCCATTCACTTACCACATTCTAGTCAAAACATTTTTCTTTTTGGGGCACCTGGGTGGCTCAGATGGTTAAGCGTCTGCCTTCAGCTCAGGTCATGATCCCAGGGTCCTGGGATCGAGCCCCACATTGGGATCCTGGCTTGGCAGGGAGTCTGTTTCTCCCTCTCCCTCTGCCTCTCTCCCTGCTCATGCTCTCTCTCTCTCTGTATCTCTGTGTCTCAAATGAATAAGTAAAATCTTCAAAAAAAAAACAAAAACATTTTTCTTTTTGTTTTTATTCCCCTGTCTTTCAAAAAGGACAGGCTTGGTTCCACTTAGGTCCCTTGCATTTTATTTTGTACATTTGAACCTCTGTTTCCTTCTACTCATTCGGTTTTTTCTCAAGGATCATTTCCTAAGAGACATCTCACATCTCCCTAACAATCAAGTTTATGGTATTCCTCACTATTCCCAGACATTTTTAACTGTTGTCCTGTTCTTATTTTTTTATTACATATATTACTATTTTAAAACATATTACTTGTTTATTATTATTTTTTAATTTTCTACTTTTTCTCTAGAATGTAAATGCCAAGAGGGGAGAAACGTGTCTTTTTCAACATCGTCTCTCTGACATCTCAACAATGGCTTGGCACCTAAGCACACATGATAATATATTTTGAGTGAATAGATGACTAAAGAAAGGATGAAGGTAGAGAAGATGTTATAAGAATTCTGAAGCCTGAATTTGATCTGAAAGAGTGAAAAGAATTTCCTAGTCAAAAAAAGAGGAGACAGAGTTGACAGACAGAATCACTGAGACATAAGGGTATCATGGTATATTGGAGAAATTTTTTTTTTTCCTTAAAGTATCATATATGTGTTTTGGTCAGAGACCAGACATAGGCTGCAAAAGTAGAAAGGTGAAAGACAGTAAGGCAGATTAGGGAAGGGCCTCAAAGTTAATAAATTCATCTTTTCTTCTTTGAGAAGTAGGAATTCACAGGAGACATTTAGACTGGTAAATGAAATGATGCATTTTGCATTTTAGGAATATCAGTTTAGCAGTTGGATGGGAATGTAATGGAAAAGAAAGTGGATATTGGCCAAGAGGCCAGCTAGAAGACTCTTGCCAAACTCCACAGAGTATGCCTAAAACTTCTCCTATAAGACTGTCAGTTTTACTGTCTTTAACATGTGGACCTGAGCATCTTAGTGTTACAGTAATCCTTAAAACTATCTATTCTCCCTCTATTTTGTTTCTTTTTAAAAAAAATTGTGTGGTATCCTTAATCGTTTTTATTCAGTTTATAAATGTAGGGAAATGTAAAGAGAAAGGAATAAGAAAGATCAGAGACATTTTCTTAAGCCTGTTCTATTTCATATGTATGTTACCAAAGGTTAAATTATATAAATGCATTTTTAAATAGAGGATAAAAAGAGACCAAGATAATAAACATAGAAAAACTAAGGCCAGAGGATATGGAGGGCAAGAGAAGGTCAATATTACCATATGAGACTCAAATAGAGATTATAGGATGGCATATATAGAAGAAAACCAGTGATATTAAAATTAGGAGTACTGGCAGGTATCAGAGTGACACAGATGGTTATGAGGGCAAAGATGTTGGTACAAATGCAGTGAGCCAGGGACTCAGTCCTGACCAGGCTCCTGTTCTGACTCTGATTCTCACTAATTGCATGATATGGAATGACTCTGTTCCTTCCTTCCCTGAAATTCACTTGCTCTATCTCTAAAAGGAAGGCATTGGTCTCAATGTATTATTAAAAGCAGAGGTCCCCTGGTTCCTAAAATATTTTAAAGTAGTAACAAAGCCATGAAAACTGCATTCAATATTTTAGAACTCTAAAAGAAATTCTGTCTTTTCCCAAGATAATGCTACAGCAATTATCCACAACATCAGAGTTCTTTTTTATGTCTGAAAATGTGACTCATTGTCATTTTGTGCTGTTGATGGCTCTGATTAGTGGTCATATGTTCTCGGTTCACAAAAATGGAAACATTATTGCTGCGCTGAAATTATTTAATTCCCAGACAGAAATTGACCAAATATGGAACAAAGGAGGAAATGCATATAACCAAAGAGAACCCTGAGAGATGGACTCAGAGTTTGGGGTCCAAATGATGAATGGAGATCATTCCAGTTCTTTCACTGGATTCCTTCTTTTAAGGGAAGGAAAACAACACAGTTTTAATTTGACAGCCTCAAAGAGGCACTTATCAGAAGATTTCTTCAGCAAAATCATCAAGAATTAATGTTATGAAGTGTTAATTTGTAAGAGGGAAAGACACAATTGGGAATCTTGGGGCTGTTTTGTCATTCTTTCTGTTGAAGTGTCCTGTGGATATTGAGGATCTGTCTCTGAGAATTTAGAAGCTGTGCATGGATTTTTCTTATGCCTCTAGAACTATTTGTTGGCTTTATGCATGAGATAAAATATTCTATTTCTGAAACTTATGCTCCCCCAGTGGTGGAGCGAGCTTGCTTTCTCAAAGCAAGCTTACTTTCCTAATTTAGAGCATATGGAAATGTTGATGGCACAATTTTGTCTAGGGCACTAGTTTAAGAGTAAAAATGACCTGGGAAACTGGCAAAATGGGATGGTTGTAACTGGCATCAGAACAAACTCTGAAGCCCTCCGAGGGGTGGCATAATGTTACATATGCATGATCAACACACACTGGACTTTGCTGGGACAGTCCTGGCTTATGCCTCTTCTCCAAATCTAAGTATTAAATGGGTACCTTTTAACTCTCAGAAGTGCCCCACTTTAAAGGAGGATATATTATATACTCACTATATTTAAAGGGGCTAGATCCAGATCCCAGATTTCAGATTTTTCTTACAGATCTGCTCCATGACTCTGGAACTGTACATAGCTAGGTCTACCTCTCCTTAGTTTGTGGCTTTTGGCATGGTACTTACCTCTACCTGTCTAACTGACATGGGAACTGGATTTGAGTTGCACTACCTGGACATGAAAATGCATTTCTTCTTCTTCTTCTTCTTCTCCTTCTTCTTCTTCTTCTCCTTCTTCTCCTTCTCCTTCTCCTTCTCCTTCTCCTTCTTCTTCTCCTTCTTCTCCTTCTCCTTCTTCTCCTTCTCCTCCTTCTCCCTCTCCTCCTCCTCCTCCTCATCCTACCCCCTCCTCCCCCTCCTCCTCCTCCTCCTTTTTTTTTTTCCCCAGAGGACTGGGGAGAAGGATGGTTATTGTAGCAAATATTCAAGCTCTGCTCTCTGTTTTCCACATTGTTCTATGTGGATCAGTTCTGATCAGTTAATGTGGAATTTGGTTGGGTTCCGGGCACCAATTTCTGCCTATTTTAGGCTTATTCATTTCTTATTAACACCTTTCTAATGGGGAAAGTTAGACTTGGAATCTTGATCTTATAACTAATGTATTCCATCATTTATTTACCCACTGTCCAGCCATGTGATAACTAGAACATATCAATTTTAGATAATTTTCCATTTCCAAAACTCTAAAAAGGTGGTATTAAGATGTGACTTGGTTGGAAAAACCAGTGAACATTGGGTGAGGAGGATGGCAATTCTTCACTATAGTATATGACATATAGTAGATATTGAGTAAATGTTAGTTCTTTTTTTTTTTTTTTTAAAGATTATTTTTTTTTTTATTATTCATGAGAGACAGAGCGAGAGAGAAAGGCAGAGGGAGAAGCAGGCTCCCAAGGAGCAGGGAGCCCGATGCGGGACTCGATCCCAGGACCCTGAGATCATGACCTGAGCCGAAGGCAGACGCTTAACCATCTGAGCCACCCAGGCGCCCGAGTAAATGTTAGTTCTTACTTTCTCCTATCTGAAATGCCAAATAAGGAAAATGATGCCAGAAAATTGACATGTAAGTCCTCTGAATCTATAATATTCTTGACTTAAAATATCAGTTTTCATGACTTTGACTACTCTAGATACTTCGTGTAAGTAAAATCATAAGGTATTTATATCTTTGTGAACTGGTTTATTATAGTCAGCATAACATCCTCAAGGGTCATCCACGTTGTGACATGTGAGAGAATGTCCTTTTGAAAGACTGATTAATATTTCGTTGTTTGTATATACCATATTTTGTTTATCTAGTCATGCTTCTGCGGGCACTTGGGTTGCTTCCTTCTTTCTCTTGGTTATTGTGAATAATACTGAAATGGACATGGGTGTGAAAACAGCTTTTGGACATCCTGATTTTCATTTCTTGGATATAACCAGAATAAAATATCAGAAATATATAAAACATATGGTTGGAATCTGATCTGTATGGGGGCATGACCAAAATATTGTGTATTTGCTAGCCTTAGATTATGTGTAAAAGAACATACTTGAGGAGCACCTGGGTGGCTCAGTTGGTTAAGCATCTGACTCTTGATTTCAGCTCACGTCATGATCTCAGGGTCGTAAAACTGAGCTCTGTGTCAGGCTCCATGCTCTGTGGGGAGTCTGCCTGAGATTCTCTCAGCTGGCACTGTTTCCCAGAAACTCTATGACATGTGTTATAAATGCTCTCCCCGTAGGTAAGTTGTGAGGGAAAGGCTGAAGTTAAAGCATTCCCAAGGAAGAGTTGTTTTATTCCCAGAGTTCTGAGTCAAATAAACATACACACACACATTTAAATATTTTTGTTTATCTTTCAGTGAAATTTTAGTCCTTTAAGTATCTCATTGTTAACACTTGACCTTATCTGATCCATTGTTTTTTTCCACTTTTCCCTTGAGGTTCATTGGATCAGAATTGACTAATGGCCCCAGGGTAGTTAAAGTGTCAGTGTCAGTATGCCACTCTGGTTTTCAGCTTCTACTGAAAGTTTGGCCCTTGGGAATTCCGCTTAATTTCTTATAAATTCAACTAGGCAATGCAATACATTTTTGCTGTTTATCCAATATTTTAAAGATTCTGTAATGCTGAGTTTTTAGGAATCTCATCTGCCATATTGCTAAAAATGAAGTCAAATTATTCTACTTCTACTGACAAACCCAATAATATTTTTTTTAATCCTAAAAAAGACATTACCATGTATAGAACTTTTTACAAAGTGAAATTCCTGGAAAATTCATTGCACTTTTTAATCAATGCAATTCTCTCCTGGTGAGTAGTACTCATCTCTAGGCATGTAATTTTTTTCACATCTTCATCACAAACTGCAAGGTCTTAACTGAGTACTAAAATGCTTCTCAATGCTGCTCTGCTTCCCATTCCTGGCTTGCTCTAAGCACGAATTGCCTCATTTCCTGGTAATAGGATATGACTAGTATTTCCCACTTCTGACACGCATACCATATTTTTCCTTTTATCTTGAAACCCCTTCTTATATTTTATTATCTTGTTCTTCTTCATATATGACAACTGAAGTGTAGTGACACATCTTCTGCAAAGACTTCTTGGGTCCCCGAAACTAACCTAAACGTTCATCTTTCATCTTGGGCAAATAGTGCCTTTTAACAATTGGCATACAATTATACAGAATAAAAAGTAAATCTCTTACCTTAAACTTTTTAATCCATATGTCAGATACAATCTTTCAAAAGCTTCCTGTATACCTAAGAGAAATAATCTAAGCAAATGCATTTAAGGCATTATACTTTAATTTGTTAATCAAACTAAATGGTATATTTTTATTCCTGTTTTATTATTATTATTTTTTAGATATTTTATTTATCTACTTGACAGAGAGAGCACAAGCAGGGGGAGTGGCAGGAGGAGGGAGAGGGAGAAGCAGGATCCCCGCTGAGCAGGGGCTGGTCCCAGGACCCTGGGATTATGACCTGAGCTGAAGGCAAATGCTTAACCTACCGAGCCACCCAGGCACTCCTTTATTCCTGTTTTTATTTTCTAGTTGTACATATTGGAGATTGTTCCATATCACACAGTACTTTATAAAACAAGGATCATAATTCTCACAATGCATTAAAGTTTTATCAGCTTATACATTCATTTTGTAAGTGGGAAATTTCCTCCTTTGAACACGGGATAGCTTGCTCATATGTGTAGCTAGAATGTCAACAGTGCAGTAGACACAGGGACATTTAGGATATAGTTGTTGAACAAATGAAAGTGGGTTTATTTTCTCCTCATTAATGTATTTTCATTTCTATGGGTAATATTCATACTGTATCAACATTGCTCAGGAAATTCCAATAACAATTATACTAATGTTTCAGCTTTATAGGGACAATGCTATTCACCTTAAATTGTAAAACAAATTTTATTGAACTCAATGTGGTTCAAAAAAAAGAGAGAGAGAGATTAGAAATTTGAAGTACCTTAAACATTAGTTCATTTAAGGAGAGAAATAATTCAGAAAGCAGTTGCTGACATCCTCCTACATAGTTACTGCATGTGTAGAATCAGCTTTGCCCTTTTGAAACTTTCTAGCTGACCTTTAGAGAAAGCTGAGCTTTTGGGGCTCAGCAGTAATAACATAAAGTGTTGCTACTACTATTACCAATTTTGAACAAAGGAAAACTCATGAAACATTTAAAAAGGTGGCCTTGGTTACTTAATTTTTATTTTTAAAGCTCATGAATAGAAATAACTTTTAAAAACAGTGAATATTTAAATATAGATTGTGTGTGTGTGTGTGTGTGTGTGTGTGTGTGTGTGTGTGGCTTTGGAAGTCTCAACAGTCACTTATTGTTTGTACAGTATGATCAATTTCTGTAACTCTTTTCCCTATTTTCTCACCTGTAAAATAGTCATAGTCACTGTGAGGCAAATACCACAGTATTATTGCAAAGATTGAATATTGAAAGAAATATTCACAAAAGTTAACCAAACACACTGACATATGTACAGTGTGAAGGAAAGACCTGGATGGTTAATCAGGAGATTAACTGTAGTTGTGATTTTGCTGCTAACTCCCTTTTGATCATTCCTCCCTGTGATCTAATGAGAAATGTGTGCTGGGTGCTCAGAGAGGCCCTTTGCATTCTTCAAGTTCAGGAAGTTCTCAACTGTAGAACCTCATTATTTATGCTTTATCGTGTCTTCCCAGAGGTATGGCTTCCCACCAAACTTCATTTTAACTCTCACAACACATTCCTTTCACATGTCTTGTACAATTTTCAAGAACTTATTGAAGAATCTACTCTTCCAAAATTAAGAAGTATACTGAGGAAAAATAAATACAAGGGGAATGTCTAATGAGAAGACCATTGTTAAACGGAAGTGAGGAGATGTGTGGCCAGGCCTGGGAAGCAACTAGCATAGCCTGGAACAGGAGACTGTGTGTCTAGATGGAGGTCTAGAGTGAAAAGAAGAAAACTAATAAATTATCTGACTTTTTGGCCATCTAATGAATTATATTGAAAGATGTTTTTAAAGAGCCCTGGAATGTGTAGAAACACTTAGATTTTTAAGGAAAATATGAGATGATTGTTATCAATAAGCAAAATAAATATAAACAGAGAATTAAGTCTTAGTACATTTCTTGGCTTAGTAATGAATACTATTTATATAGATACAGCAACAACAATAAAAATATTTATCTGGAAATTCATTTGGTAGGAGGGAGTAAGGACAAGAGTGGAAAAAGCTCAGGATGCTTGGGTGGCTCAGTTGGTTAAGCGTCTGCCTTCAACTCAGGTCATGATCCCAGGGTCCTGGGATCGAGTTCCGCATCAGGCTCCTTGCTCAGCGGGGAGCCTCCTTCTCCCTCTGCCTCCCACTACCCCTGCTTGTGCTCTCTCTCTCTCTCAAATAAATAAATAAATAAAATCTTTAAAAAAAGAAAGAGTGGAAAGAGCTCAATCTACATCTCAAATAAAAGAAAAATAAATATGATTAGTCAAAAGATAATAGGATGCACATATTTTTTAAAATGTATGGAGGTAAATACCAATATAAAAAGCTAACTGAAATTTAAAAATGATTATTGGTATGGGTTTGCTTGCTTCTGGTAGCAGGATAAGGATGGGAAAAGTAAATTATTGGACTATGGTTTTATTTTATAAAAATTGATTACTACTTTTAAACCAGTTAGGTGTTTATTTTTTAAAACATCATCAATAAGACTTAGGTAGCAAATACAAGGGAAATTGTTAACTGATGGCATATGTAGAATGAGATTTCAACCTCACTAAACACTGATGATATGAAACACATTCTTGGATCTGTTTCTTATAGACACATTGTATGGGAAAGTTTATTACCAATCAGTATTATAGAGGAAGAGAGCAAGGTTTAAGGAAATAATGATATCAACAGATAGTGGTAAAAAGAATCACATCTGAGTCTTTTGACTTCAAATAGTATGTAATTGCCTTTGGAGAGCACTACCATTTCACAATGACTAAAAACTTCTAGTCCTAGTTAACTGAGATACAAGGATTTTGCTATTGCTGTTGACCCCTTTTACTACTACTGCTTCTTCTACTGTCAGATAAATAGGATCACTTCAGATACAATGGCCTGGACCAGTCCCAGGGGGTTGGTCTGATGTCAGAGATACAAGCCCTAAGAGCCTTCTGCTACCTAAAACATTATGACAATAGCCTTGCAGTTCAAGATGTTAGGAAAAGTTACAAGGAAAACACAAAAGGGCTATCATATTACAGTGATTTCCATCATAGCAGAATTTTATTATCTGTCCCTAGGGGGAAAAAAAAAAACACAATGTATTTTTTTTTAAATGTGCACAAAAATGACCAGACCAGTAATGAGATGATAATTTTTCTAGTTGTATGTTTGGACATTGAGTTTGTAATTTTATCCCCCAGTGCTTCTGAGTATTCTTCCATGTTTATTAATTGCTGATAACAGTTGCCATTAATAAAAGATATTCCAGAGGCCAACACCTCAGCACTTGTGACAAAAGAGGGAATTTCAGCATTATGAAGAAACACCTGTATTTCTACATTCTTAGTACTGTTTCCGTATAAATATTTCAAATAGGATGGAGTCATGGGATACTTTCTGTCTTCATTATATGCTATCTAGTATCTGGTATCTTTAGGTTCTAAAGATAATTTATTATTATTATTATTATTACTAATGATAAAAATGCAAGAGGAGAATGATAGAGAACTGCTATTGTTGCAATATGGTTTCTTCCCTGGAACATCTATCTGACATAATTTTACTATGACCAACTCTTAGTAATATATAATTTGTTATCTTCTAAATGGCACCATTCATTTATCCATGCCTGCCTGTGTGGATGCATGCACCTATTTAGATGTTCAATAAATATTTACCAAATTACCCATCTCATGCCTGACCTGGTTCTATGCCAAACGGATACAGAGATGGAAAGCACAGTTCATAACCTTTACAGAAGGAGACAGAACACAAGGACATGGTTTCAATAGGAAATGACAGATTGGGTACTTGAAGTGGAACAAGGCTCCAGCTTAAGTCCAAGGTAAACTCAGCTCAGTCTGCTACATTAGGATCTCCTGTACAGTTGGTTCTGCTGAGCATTTCTTTTCAAAGGAAGGGAGAGAGCTAAGACTCAGGGAAATAGACCTGGGTCCAAAGGAAGGAATGATTCTAAACATGTCTGTGTCTCACCTCTCCGACTGTCCTCCAGCCCACCTCCCTCCAATTCTTGCTGAGTGCTAATGTGAGAAGTCACTCTAGAACAATGAATAAGAATTATAATTTCTCTCTTCTCTTGTAAATCATCTCCAAGAAACCTAATATTGAGAAAACCAGGAGAGTCAAAAGCAGAAGTCAGATAAAAAGCAAAGCCTAATTCACTCTATGTCCTCCCTGAGAAATTCCTAGAATTTTCATCTAAACACACTATCTTTATAATATACACTAATATCACACTCTGAAACAGACCTCAAATAAACATTACCTGCTCTCTGAGTTGTAAGTAGAAGGAAGTTGAAACAATGGAGAAGCATTGTTTCACCTTCTGCCTTTGGCCTTGGGAGGTTTTTTTTGTTTTTTTTTAAAGATTTTATTTATTTATTTGACAGAGAGAGACACAGTGAGAGAGGGAACACAAGCAGGGGGAGTGGGAGAGAGAGAAGCAGGCTTCCCGCTGAGCAGGGAGCCCAATGCGGGGCTCGATCCCAGGGTCCTGGGATCATGACCTGAGCCAAGGCAGACGCTTAACAACTGAGCCACCTAGGCGCCCCCCTTGGCCTTGGGAGTTTTAAATAAGGATAGGTGACCAACTAAAACAGATTTTGGCTCAGCTTATAACAAGAATTTAGAACGATATCTTCTTAAATTTAGCATATTATCTTACTGAACACTCTGTTAATTTGGGGACTAGAGGGAAACTAAGAGTATGTCACTTAAATATTCTTAAGTCAAAGCAAAACCCTTTGTTCTTTGTTTCAACAGCTATTAGAAAAGAAAGATTTTAAATAAGGGGAATTAGAAGTATAAATTGGAGAAGAAAGTACTATCTCAGATGTTCCTGTATTTCTGATTTAAACACATTTCAAAGCAACTTCAAATATTGATGACATGAAGCTACTGTTTTTATTCTCCTAAGACAAAGAATAAAGATGTTTATCTTATACAGATTTTTGCCTTACCGAACATTGATTTTTCTTGACAAAAGTGTCCCTTTATTGCTTTAATAGCTGAACAAATGGCATTTTCAATCTTCTATAATTTGATCTAAGTATCTGTCATTTCCTAGGATTAATGCCAGATGCACCTGGGAACATTTCTGAGAGTTCACTGCTAAAATATGGAGAGGGTCCAAATACACACTTGGTCACAGGTGTTGAGAATATGATGATAAGAGAGGCATGGAGACATGGAACTTTGCAATAAAGGTCCAAGATTGGTGCTGACCTCTTAAAGCAAAATGCTAGTTTAGCTCTCTTTTTAGGTAACTGTAGAATCACTTCACTAAACATTTCCCATGTCCCAGACACTGGACTAGGCATAGTCCTCACGACAAGATTCAGTGCTTATGCTTATTTTACAGTTGAAGAACTAGACTCCAAGTGGTTGAAGAATTGACCTAATTTACATATTGAAAAGTGGCAAAAGTGGGATTTTAATCTGGAGCTCTGACTTTAAACTTATGCCTACTCGATAGCATTTTGGAGGATTATAATATCTTATAATTCTTATAATTCTAGAGCTGAAAAGGATAATACATTTTGTTAATCAACAGCTTTTATCTTACACCAGAATTATTTCCACAATTTTATAAGCAAAAGGTCATCTACCCTATTCAAACACGTCTACTGCTTATGTCTCTGAAAATTTTATCAGGCATATCTTCCCTTCCCAACCATTATGTGTTACCACTGCCTCCTTCACTCCTTCACAGTGCTGCCAGGCTGACCTTCCCAAATGCAAACTACCGAAAAGCCTTTTCCTTTTAGCCCACAGATGGCTTGCTATTGCTCATAGAATTAATTGTAGAATAGTTCACAATTTGACAAAATCCATCTCTCTAGCTTCTTTCTGTTTCACGTATATTAAGAACAATACTGAGTACAGTTGCTGAATCCTAAGCAGTTTTGTGTCCCTGTCCTACTGGGTGTACAATTTATTTTGCCTAAAATTGAGGCCATGGACTTTCTGATCTGTAGAAAGCCATGAAATGAAAACCCATGGCATGAACAACTCATTTGAAAAATCTTACTAGATTCTTCAGTCAAAACTAATCTCACCCACTATGTGTTCAGTTATTTGCTTCCACATTTTGTAACAAAACTAGCACATTCTGATTTGTTTAAAATTTTTTTGTCTCACAGTAGATCATGAACATCTTGAGGCCAATGTCCATATTATCTTCTCTGTTTCCCTTTGTTGCCATATATGCCTGGAACATAGTAAATGCTTAGTAATTTTTTGATGCATGAATATCAACTATAATGCTGTAGACAGGGTCATGATTTTCTCTCTTCACTGTCAATCTATCCCCTTCTATTTAGACTCTCATTTCATCATGTTTCCACCTCCCTCTGGCCTTAATTCTATCTAAACCCTGCTTACACATATTTGCCCAAGGCTTAGCTCATCTGGACATGGTTGTCACATGATCACTTCTCTAAAGAACTCATGTATACAGAAGGATGATATGGAATATCTCACACTAATTATGATAATTTCTGGGCAAAGAGAGGAAATGGATAATGACTGCTTATTGGAAACTTTTGCAATACTGTTTATTTAATTTTAAAAAAAATCCAAGAATTCCCATAATAGGTAATTTTACAAAATTACAGAGTACCTAACAGTTGTTTATGAGGATTGTATGCACTTTTGATTTTTTTTTTTAAGATTTTATTTATTTATTTGACAGAGAGAGAGAGCACAAGCTGGGGGAGCAGCAGGCAGAGGGAGAGGGAGAAACAGACTCCCCACTGAGCAGGGAGCCTGATGTGGGGCTCGATCCCAGGACCCTGGGATTATGACCTGAGCTGAAGGCAGACGCTTAACCAACTGAGCCACCCAGGCACCCCTGCACTTTTGATTTTTAATTTAATTAATCAAATATTTTAAATGATTTAAGGAATTTGATTTTTCATAAAAGATTTAAATATTTGAAAAATATAAAACTGGCATCATGCTGTAACATATTTGAGGAGGGTCCACATACACTGTAGATTTAAATGAAAGTCTACAACAATTAAGATGAATAGAGAACATGATAAAGAGAATAACTGTTAAAAATAAGAAGAGCCATATGTTACTACACTGATCAACCAGCAGTCTAGGTGTGAAGAGCCAATAACTATAGCCAATCTGAGAGGCCTTGCAAGGGAAAGATGTATTCCAAGTGTGAACATTGCCATGAAAGCTACCAGGGATGAAAGTTAAACACATGGAGTGGATACTCTGAGTTTCCCACATTTGAACTATGAAATACATGAACAATCAAACGCAATTCATGCTCAAAATAAGAGCTTCTAGAATGGTTTAGTAATGCCAGGTTCAGACAGTATAGAGAATCTATATTTTACCTTTTATCTTCTCTTTATCTCTTCTGTTTTTCACCTTTGTCTTCCATGTTTTCTTATTAAAAAAAATTAAGACTCTTCTGCATAGTTCTATATAATTTTATCTTATGTCTTTAGTTGTACAAATGGTGTTTTGTTGTTTTTAAAAGTAATTAGTGCCAAAAATTTTTTTTAAAAAGTAATTAGTGCTAGCAGCAACTTTGTAAGTTGTAGGGTGTAGCCCCTACAACTACACCTTGTGTCATGAAATATGCTGGTCCTCATAGATTACAGACGACTGCTGACAACTTACAGTAAAAAAAATCCAAGACTTGGAAAAGGACTTCAGGATTGTATAGTCCAGTGGATCTCATCCAGGCTGAACCTTAAGTTTATCTGGTATGATTTTGTAAAAAATACCAGTGCCCAGTCCCACCTGTAAAATTCTGATTTAATCAGTCTGGAGTTAGTATGATCTGCTTGTCGTTTTTTGTTTGTTAGTTTGAAAGGGTCATTATTTTATTTTAGAAATAAGGAAACTGAGAAATAGAGTGGGAAAGAAACTTGCTAAAGTTATAAGGCAAATTAATGGCAGCAAGAAGACCCAGACCTACGTATTAAAAAATAGTGCTTCTCAAACTCAGTGTGCCTGTGGTTTGCCTGGGCATTGTTCTAAAGTTCAGATTTTGATTCAGTAGCTCTGGAGTGGTGCCTGACATTCTGCATTTCTTTTCTTCTTTTTTTCCTCCAGCTTTATTGAGATATAATTGACACATAACCTTGTGTATGTTTAAGGTAGACAGCCTATTGATTTGATATATTTGTGTAATGTGATTCTAACAAGCTTCCAAATTATGCTAATGTTGCATTGTACAGCTGCAGAGTCCTAAATCACACCTATGCATTAAATGATTATCTAAGATGCAGACACTGCAGAGAATAATCCCACTGTCATAATTAGTTGCAAGATAGAGAAAGCTCTAATTTAGGAAGTGTTATGGTCTCACATATTTCCCTAAACACAGAATGCAAATGGCTTGCTGTGTTTTCTCCAGAAAGTTCTGTGTTTCAGTGAAGTCTGTATTAATTTTACCTATGAAATACAAGTCACTGTGAATAGTTTACATGATGTGAGATAATAATGAAATAAATGAAAATATGGGCATATATTTCAAAATGAGAATTATGCAAGAGTAAACAATATAAACCATTTACATTTTCATACAATTTTGCTTTAGATAAAATTTAAAGTACTATATTTTTATGGCTTATAGATATTTCAATATGTTTGTGATATTTTGAAATTAATATTTTTTTCTGATAATAATTGGAGATAAAATCTAGATGCAGTCAAAGCAGTCAATAGGGTGTCTGTCATGAGGTTCAAAACAGATTAACAGTCTTTCTTGTTTTAACCCAGCATTTGCTCTCCCTCCTTTAAAATTTCTAAATACTCGTCATTGCCAGCATTATTTGGTCCCAAAGCTAGAAAACAGAAGCTAAGGTTTGTACCCTACTGTATTTCAATTCATTCATGTAGTCTCTGTATTCTTGCAAGAAATCTACATGCATTTATTCAATCATCAAAAATACCATGACATCTACTATGGGCATGTTACTGTGCCAGATACTGAGAAGATATAGATGACTAAGAAAATTCTGCATTCTCAATGGGATTATAGTATTGCTATAGCAATAGACAGATAACTGAATGTTAGGAATCCTGAAGCAAGTATTGGAACAAAAGAAATGTGTATTCAAATTAGACTAGAACAAGATGAATAAATGCTAGAGATCTTCTGTACAGTATAGTGCCTGTAATTAACAACATGGTATCATGCACTTAAAAAATTTTTAAAGGGTAGATCTCATGTTAAGTGTTCTTAACACACATACCCCCCCCCACACACACAGTGCACAGGGACACCAGGAGACTTTTAAGGTAATAGATACATTTATTGCCTTGATTGTGATGAAGGCATTATACATATAGGCATATGTCCAAACTCATCAAATTGTAGACATTAAATATGTGGTTTTGTATGTCAGTTATAGGCAAATAAAGCTGTAAAAATATATTAGTCTAGAATACATGTCCAGAGAAGAAATTAAGTATGAAGAGATATTTGAGCTAGTCTGTTGAAATAAAAGGGAGGTCCCTCAATTCATGAGTTAAAAAAAAAAATAATAGACATGTGGAAGGGTATGGGAGTTTTACTATTATTGAAATATGCAACACCCCTTAATGTCTCCATGCATTTCAAATGCTGTCATTTTGACTCTATATCCTTTCGTCTCTTCCACAATTATCTCATTAATTTATCAAGATCAAGTGAAACTATAAATTCCTTTATGAGTTTTTTTAACTATTTAATCTGGGATATTGATGCCATCTTCTTTGACCTGGTGGTCAAAAATGTGATGCATATTCTTTGTAGTGGAGTCTGTAGTCACACCAAGATCCTCCTTTCAAGGCCAATGTCTCTGATCACCACCTGATGGAAAGAGGATATAGGATGAGTGTGGTACTTACAAAGGTTGGCTCGGTATGGGTGTGTGAGACAAATATTGACTGCTTTAGTACATCCCCACTAGCACATGGTCATGAAAGATAGCTGAGAGAGAAAAAAAAAAAACACAGTGGGAAGATATCTGGATGTTGCACATGGTCATTCAATATGTGTGAAAATTGTAATGGCCTGAGATAAGAATATATGTGGACTTCTAGGTAGTAGCAAATGACTAACCTAACTGGTCAGGGGCTTAGAAAGAAAATGATTGGAAGATAATGGATAAGGAGATCATGAAAGCAAGTATGCAATGGATATATAATATTGAACACAGAGAATAATCTTTATATTGAATGTAACCACTCAGCAGAGGGGCGCCTGGGTGGTTCAGCTGGTTAAGCATCCAGCGTGGTTTCTGCTCAGGTCATGATCTCCAGATTGTGAGATTGAGTCCCTTTTTGGGCTTTGCACTCAGTGTGGAGTCCTTTGGAATTCTCTGCTTCTGCCCCTCCCACTGCTCGAGTGCACTCTCTCCCTCTCTCAAATAAATAAATAAATATTTAAAAAAGAAGAAGAAAAGAAAACAATCCAGCAGAGAGTATCCACTATGGAAAAGACCCTAAAAATTAAGAAGATAGCATGAACAAGCCAACTGACCTCAATTAGCCTCCATTATTGGTCATTTTGAGATGCATCATGGTACATGAATACAGTAGCCAGAGTGTTGGGATGGAGACTATATGGGCCAACAGCATGGACTTCCATCCATTAAGATGGATCTAGGTATTGAATTGCTGAATGGCCGGCATGCTGGACTACTGGAAACATATACTAATGCTGAGATTCTGAGATGAAGAAGGCATTCTGTAGACAGAATTGAGAATTGAGATGTCAACATCAGCTTTTCTCTGGGTTTCCAGCTTGAGAGCTGCCCTACAAATTTCAGACTTGCAGGCTCCCCTAATTGTGAGTCAATTCCTTAAAATCTCTATTTCTCTCTCTTTCTCTCTCTCAATCTCTCTCCTCCTGCATCCCTCCCTTCCTCTCTCCTCTCTCTCTCCCCATCTTTCTGTACATATGCCCAACCTATTGTTTCTGTTTCCCTAGGAAACCTGATTAAAATAAACCGATAAAAGAATAACTCTAGAAATCATTCTAGAGAAGCCAAATTCAAATTTCTATCTTTGTAACATATGACTTTATACTTTGATAAAACATACAGTTTATCCAATTTGAATTTAGATTATTGTAGTTTAAGCAAATATTAATGGGAGTTGTTTTGGTTTTGGCTTTAGAATTTTGTTTATTTTTAAAAGCACAGTAACAATTTGAAAAATAAAAACTCCAATATTTTCATGATGCACTATCTTTGGCCATCAGAAATCAATCTATTTTCAGATAATCTGCTTAAGGATTATAGGGATTAGTCAATACTTCTTATTAATCAACCCTTCAGCTTTAATTTTATTTAAAACCAGCTTCACTGGAATAGAGATGGGTTATTTTTTATTTCTTTTTAAAAATAAGCAAGAAAGGCATTTGTGAAAATGAAACTGGATTTTGATTTGTGTTCGTAGTTGTTACTATTTGTGATTGCATTTTTACAATTGAAAGTGCTATTTGGCACAAAATATTAATACAAATCTGATATAATTTTTAAGGGTTGATCATATTTTGATGCTGTGTGTCTTTCTTTTAGCTTGTGACTTATGTTACTTTAATAAATTATTTCTAAAGGAAGGTTAGTGCACCTTTACAATTCTGCTGTTTTCCTATAGTAATAATATGTTTATTTATTCATTTTCCAAAGAACATGCAAAGAAGTGATTTTCCTTTCAGGGAAGATGAATCACTACTGATGTATATCATTGACAGTCAGTGGCAAATGGCCTAGTCCTTGATTCTTGATTCTAAGTCAGTGCTTTGGAAATAGGCGCAAGACTTATTTTTTAGTATCTCTGATAAGCAGAGATATAATTACACATTAAATAAATCAAATCATGACCCAGATGTCTAAACATATTTCCTTCTCACTGGTCAAAGCAAGCAAGAGCATCTTTATCAGACTCAAGCAGCATCATTTGCCAACAACACGTCTTTGGTCATGAGAAGATGCTTGCCATTTTATTAACAGTCACTCCTGAGTTACTCCAGTGGAATAAATTAGATAAGAACTGAGCGATGGGATGCAATATAATTAATTTCCCTCAAAAAGCATATTTCCTTTCACAACAGAAATGAAGGTGTCGCCTCTGATGGTTTTATTCAGTAAGACACAAAATAAGTGATTGGGTAATAGCCTGGTTACTGGCAATTTGGTTGGCTAACACTTAAAGTATTAACTTTAAGTTATGCGTTCTGGGAAACAGCAATTAATTGAAAGCAACACACAAACCATAATGACAAAAGTATTTATATTGTATCTTTTCCTACATGTAGAAAAGTAAGAGTAAGGTATGCATGGTGATTGAGATTAGGGAGGGGATAGCAGTACTGTGAACCTTCATACTTTGAATCTCCTCAGTTCCACATAAGACACAGAGCAGTAAGCTAGACAAAGCATGTGTAAGTCCTTTTGAATAAGAAACTTGATATCCCTAGAAATAACAACCTGTCCTTCTTACTTAGGCAGTATATCCACAAGAACTAGAGGAAGGTAGAACATGGATGAATAGTAGGACTATTTCTGACATTCAACGTATGTTTATTTAATGGTATTTTCAATCAGCTGTTCAAGGAAGCTGAAATGAACCTATTCTGTAAGTAAAGACTAAAGATACAAAATCATCTCTAAACCCAGTGGATCTGACTAGGTTAGTTTTGGCAATTAAAAAAAAGCAAATGAAGAAATTGCTTTACCAATTCCGTCTAAGGTATTGGGCTCAGTGATTTTACTTATCTTATTCCATTTTCAGAAAAAAAAAAATTCTAATGGTGATATATTGATTTTATTATGTAAATAAAAATGACAAATACTGGAGAGTTTAAGTATTTTGCGTGTACTTGCAACACATATCCAGAATACCACATCTGTTTTCCCGGTACGTGTGCTCTTTCCACTGAACAATAATATCTTCCCACTTAATAAATAAAATAATCATGTAATATAAGTGAATGATTATGCTTTTCTAACAAGTCTATGGACATTGTTAGATGTTACAAGTGACAAAGTTGGGGACAAAGAAAGTCCTGCATTGAATGAGGCCAAAAATATTTGTGTCTCTTTTTAAAATGTATCATTCTGTAGAACTTGTATCCTAATATCATTTTAGAGTATTGTAATTATAGTCTAATATTTTTAATTCTTATTCCTGTGAGGGAATGTGGGGAAATTGGATTTCCCTAAGCCTTTGAAGTTGGGAATTGTTAAGTATCTAATTATGTCATGGAATATTTGAAAAGAAGTGGCCTTCACTTCCAGGACAAAACATTTAATTGACAGTATTTGATTTTTCAGCTCTCTCCTTCTATACCACAAGGAACCTGAAGGCGTTTGTGTGTGAAAGCATATCATAAGATAGTGTAATATCATAAGATGGCCTGGGGTGAATGTATGGACCCAAACTCACCACCAGCTTGTGTTGGACATGTAGCATGGATATGAGAAATACAATTTAGTTGTGCTAAACCATGAAGATTTTTGATATTTTGTTACTGCAACATAGTTTAGCCTCTCTTGGTTGATGAAGATATGATAGAATAGTTATATTTCGGATACATTATTCTTTCCTCACAAAGTAGAGTAGCACTTAAAATAGCTTATTTGGGGAAAAAAATACCAAAAGTAAGAAGTTGTTTCCACACATTCTTGTATTTCATCTTCCAGCAACTTATTTTTTATCATCCCATTTGGTAAAGAGTGTTCAGGTACATGGAGGTAAAGGAATTTGTTCTGTGTCCCTGGAGTCTGGATATGAATGCAGATACTCCAGCTTTTAGGCCAAGATTTCTTTCTCTTGTCCCTGGCCAGTCCTGGTTCTTAGTGCCAAATCCAATAAATGTACTTCAGACCTAAATGGACTCTTTTTACTAGGCTTTTCAGCTGCATTTGACATTATTGATGTTGCCCTCTTCAAAATTCTCTATTCCTTTGACCTCTTTTCTTTATTCACTCTTATCTTTCTTTTTTTCTTCATTGACTTCACTTCCTTTGCTTGTCTCTTAAATATTCATATTTTTATGTATTATCAGATAATTTCTTTTCTTTTCTCTAACATCTCCAACTGAGTGATCTCATCCACTTTCATGGTTGTAGTTCTCATTTTTATGCTAATGACTCTAATTTATAGGTAAGTATGAGCTCATTCTGAAATTCAGAGCTCTTCATCTTGTACCATAGATGTATCTCCTTTTGAATGTCCACAAGACAACTCAACCTATCTTACCCAAAATAAATGCATCCTTCTTCCCAATCTGCATGTTACGTGGTTCCCTGTTTTTCAATAAATATCATTCACCTAGTAACTTAATCCAGAAACCTGGACATTACCCAAAACCTATCCATCCTTGTCATCACAACACAATATATCAAACTTCAAAATACATTCATTTTAACTTCTGGATAATAATGGGCATTTTTGCGCCTATTTTCCTCCTTCTGTCAAAAGCTTAGCTTTTTATCTGTTTGTTTTTCTTAATCTTTTGTTTGGTACTTCCCAAGTTCCCTGAACTTATGTATGAGCAGTATGCATTCTGCCTTTCATTTGCATCCATCTCTCTCAGTAAACTACATTTCTCTCAGGGTGCTGTCTCAGTAATATTTCTAATCAACTTTACTGAAATATAATTTTTATATAATAAATCTTACACATGTTTAAATATGGAGTTTACTAAATGTTAACAAATGTAAATACCAATTGTTAGTCAACTTGAGTTGCTATAACAAAAGTACTATAGATTGGGTGGCATAAAAAATAGAAATTTACTTTCTCACACTCTAGAGGCTAGAAATTGAAGATTAAGGTTCTGGTCTATTTGGTTTCTGGTGGGAGCTGTCTCCCTGGCTTGCAGATGGTTGCCATCCTGCTGTGTTCTCATATGGTAAAAAGAAAGAATGAGCTCTGTTGTTTCTTCACTATTCCTACCAGAACAGTGTGCCACCCTATGAACTTATTTAACTTTACTTACTTCTTTGCGGCCCTACCTCTAAATACAGTGACATTGGGAGTTAGATGTTCAGCATATGAATTTTTTTTTTTTACTTGTTGAAATCAGTATCCTTTATTTTTTTTTTGTAGTTTTTAATTTTATTATGTTATGTTAGTCACCATGCAGTCCATCATTAGTTTTTGATGTAGTGATCCACGATCCATTGTTTTCGTATAACACCCAGTGCTCCATGCAGTACGTGCCCTCCTGAATACCCATCACCGGGCTAACCAATCCCCCCCTCCCCCCTCCCCTCTAAAACCCTGTTTGTTTCCCAGAGTCCGTAGTCTCTCATGGTTCATCTCTCCCTCCGATTTCCCCCCTTCATTTTTCCCTTCCTTCTCCTAATGTCCTCCATGCTATTCCTTATGTTCCACAAATAAGTGAAACCATATGATAATTGACTTTCTCTGCTTGACTTATTTCACTTAGCATAATCTCTTCCACTCCCATCCATGTTGATGTAAAAGTTGGGTATTCATCTTTTCTGATGGCTGAGTAATATTCCATTGTATATATGGACCACATCTTCTTTATCCATTCATCTGTTGAAGGGCATCTCAGCTCTTTCCACAGTTTGGCTATTGCGGACATTGCTGCTATGAACATTGGGTTGCATATGGCCCTTGTTTTCACTACATCTGTGTCTTTGGGGTAAATACCCAGGAGTGCAATTGCTGGGTCATAGGGTAGCTCTATTTTTAAATTTTTGAGGAACCTCCACACTGTTTTCCAAAGTGGCTGTACCAACTTGCATTCCCACCAACAGTGTAAGAGGGTTCCCCTTTCTCCACAACCTCTCCAACATTTGTTGTTTCTTTCCCTGTCCATTTTTGCCATTCTAACTGGTGTAAGGTGGTATCTCACTGTGGTTTTGATTTGGATTTCCCTGATGGCTAATGATGATGAACATTTTTTTCAATGTGTCTGTTAGCCATTTGTATGTCTTCTTCAGAGAAGTGTCTGTTCATCTCTTCTGCCCACTTTTTGACTTGATTATTTGTTTTTTGGGTGTTGAGTTTGAGAAGTTCTTTACAGATTTTGGATACCAGCCCTTTATCTGTAGTGTCATTTGCAAATAACTTCTCCCATTCTGTGGGTTGCCTCTTTGTTTTGTTGACTGTTTCCTTTGCTGTGCAGAAGCTTTTTATCTTGACGAAGTCCCAAAAGTTCATTTTTGCTTTTGTTTCACTAGCTTTTGGAGATGTATCTTGAAAGAAGTTGCTGTGGCCGATGTCGAAGAGGTTACTGCCTATGTTCTCCTCTAGGATTTTGATGGATTCCTGTCTCACATTGAGGTCTTTCATCCACTTTGAGTTTATCTTTGTGTATGGTGTTAGAGAATGGTCGAGTTTCATCCTTCTGCATGTGGCTGTCCAATTTTCCCAGCACCATTTATTGAAGAGACTGTCTTTTTTCCATTGCATGTTTTTTCCTGCTTTGTCAAAGATTATTTGACCACAGAGTTGAGGGTCCATATCTGGGTTCTCTATTCTGTTCCATTGGTCTGTATGTCTGTTTTTGTGCCAGTACCATGCTGTCTTGGTGATCACCAATTTGTAATATAGCTTGAAATCAGGCAACGTGATGCCCCCAGCTTTGTTTTTCTTTTTCAACATCTCCTTGGCGATTCAGCGTCTTTTCTGATTCCATACAAATTTTAGGATTGTTTGTTCCAGCACTTTGAAAAATGTCATTGGAATTTTGATCGGGATGGCATTGAAGGTATAGATTTCTCTGGGTAGCATAGACATTTTAACAATGTTTATTCTTCCGATCCATGAGCATGGAATATTATTCCATCTTTTTGTGTCTTCAATTTCTTTCATGAGTGTTTTGTAGTTCCTAGAGTATAGATCCTTTACCTCTTTGGTTAGGTTTATTCTGAGGTATCTGATGGTTTTTGGTGCTATTGTAAATGGAATCGTTTCTCTAATT
The DNA here is from genome assembly GCF_002201575.2 of Neomonachus schauinslandi. Classification (NCBI taxonomy): domain Eukaryota; kingdom Metazoa; phylum Chordata; class Mammalia; order Carnivora; family Phocidae; genus Neomonachus; species Neomonachus schauinslandi. The sequence continues at coordinate 37,876,735 of NC_058418.1, read as the reverse complement.
TCTCTTTCTACAGTTGCATTGTTAGTGTATAAGAAAGCAACTGATTTCTATGCATTGATTTTGTATCCTGCCACATTACTGAATTGCTGGATGAGTTCTAGTAATTTGGGGGTGGAGTCTTTTGGGTTTTCCACATAAAGTATCATGTCATCTGCGAAAAGAGAGAGTTTGACTTCTTCTTTGCCAATTTGAATACCTTTTATTTCTTTTTGTTGTCTGATTGCTGTTGCTAGGACTTCTAGTACTATGTTGAACAACAGTGGTGAGAGTGGGCACCCTTGACGTGTTCCTGATCTTAAGGGAAAGGCTCTCAGCTTTTCCCCATTGAGGATGATATTCGTTGTGGGTTTTTCATAGATGGATTTTGTGAGCTTGAGGAATGTTCCCTCTATCCCTATACTCTGGAGAGTTTTAATCAGGAAAGGATGTTGTATTTTGTCAAATGCTTTTTCTGCATCAATTGAGAGGACTATATGGTTCTTCTCCCTCCTCTTATTAAAGTGTTCTATCACACTGATTGATTTGTGAATGTTGAACCACCCTTGCATCCCGGGGATAAATCCCACTTGGTCGTGGTGGATGATCCTTTTAATGTATTGTTGGATCCTATTAGCTAGGATTTTGTTGAGGATTTTGGAATCCATATTCATCAGGGATATCGGTCTGAAATTCTCCTTTTTGATGGGGTCTTTGCCTGGTTTGGGGATTAAGGTAATGCTGGCCTCATAGAATGAGTTTGGAAGTTTTCCTTCTGTTTCTATTTTTTGAAACAGCTTCAGTAGAATAGGTATTATTTCTTCTTTGAATGTTTGGTAGAATTCCCCAGGGAATCCATCAGGCCCTGGACTCTTGTATTTTGGGAGGTTTTTGATCACCGCTTCAATCTCGTTACTGGTTATTGGCCTCTTCAGGTTGTCAATTTCTTCCTGTTTCAGTCTTGGCAGCTTATAGGTTTCCAGGAAGGCCTCCATTTCATCCAGATTGCTCAGTTTATTGGCATAGAGTTGTTGATAATAATTTCTAATAATTGTTTCTATTTCCTTGGTGTTAGTCATGATCTCTCCCATTTCATTCATAATTTTATTAATTTGGGTCCTTTCTCTCTTCTTTTGCATAAGTCTGGCCAGTGGTTTATCGATCTTATTAATTCTTTCAAAGAACCAACTTCTAGTTTTGTTGATCTGATCTACTGTGTTTCTGGTTTCTAATTCATTGATTTCTGCTCTAATTTTAATTATTTCTCTTCTTATGTGTGGCTTAGGCATCGTTTGTTGCTTTTTCTCTAGTTCTTTAAGGTGTAGAGTTAGTTGGCAAATTCGGGATTTTTCTATTTTTTTGAGGGAGGCTTGGATGGCTATGTATTTCCCCCTTTGGACCACCTTTGCAGTATCCCATAGGTTTTGGACCAATGTGTTTTTGTTGTCATTGATTTCCATGAATTGTTTAAGTTCTTTGATTTCGTGGTTGACCCAAACATTCTTAAGCAGAGTGGTCTTTAGCTTCCAAGTGTTTGAATTTCTGCCAATTTTTTTCTTGTGATTGAGTTCCAGTTTTAGAGCATTGTGGTCTGAGAATATGCAGGGAATAATCTCAATCTTTTGGTATCGGTTGAGACCTGATTTGTGACCCAGTATATGGTCTATTCTGGAGAAAGTTCCATGTGCACTCGAGAAGAATGAGTATTCGGTTGTTTTAGGGTGGAATGTTCTGTAAATATCTATGAGGTCCATCTGGTCCAATGTATCATTCAAAGCTCTTGTTTCCTTGTTGATTTTCTGCTTAGATGATCTGTCCATTGCTGAGAGTGGAGTACAGAGGTCTCCTACAATTCACGTATTGTTATCAATATGACTCTTTATTTTGGTTAACAGTTGGCTTATGTATATGGCTGTTCCCGTGTTGGGGGCATAGATATTTACAACTGTTAGATCTTCTTGTTGGATAGACCCTTTAAGAATGATATAGTGCCGGGGCGCCTGGGTGGCTCAGTCGTTAAGCGTCTGCCTTCAGCTCGGGTCATGATCCCAGGATCCTGGGATCGAGCCCCGCATCGGGCTCCCTGCTCCGCGGGAAGCCTGCTTCTCCCTCTCCCACTCCCCCTGCTTGTGTTCCTGCTCTTGCTATTTCTCTGTCAAATAAATAAATAAAATCTTTAAAAAAAAAAAAAAGAATGATATAGTGTCGGGGGGTGGAGCAAGATGGCGGAGGAGTAGGAGACCTGGATTTCGTCTCCTCTCAGGAATTCAGCTGGATAGGGATCAAACCATTCTGAACACCTACAAACTCAACAGGAGATCGAAGAAAAGAATAGCAACAAGTCTCTCATCAGAAAAGCGACTACTTGGGGCGCCTGGGTGGCTCAGTCAAGCATCTGCCTTCAGCTCAGGTCATGATCCCGGGGTCCTGGGATCGAGCCCCGCATCGGGCTCCCTGCTCCGCGGGAAGCCTGCTTCTCCCTCCCCCACTCCCTCTGCTTGTGTTCCCTCTGTCGCTGTGTCTCTCTCTGTCAAATAAATAAATAAAATCTTAAAAAAAAAAAAAAGAAAAAAAGAAAAGCGACCACTTTCTGGAAGGTAGGACGCGTGGAGAAGTGAATCTGAGGCGATATTCGGGAGGATAGACGGCGGGGGAGGGGCCTCCGTCAGCCGCTTCTGCCAAGTGATAGAACCATGGAGCACAAAATCAGAACTTTCAAAAGTCTGCTCCACTGAGGGACGTCACTCTGGTGGCTAAGCGGGGGGTGGAAGCCTCCGGGACAGTGTGGTCTCAGGACCCTCGGGGTCACAGAAAGACCAGGGGTGCCTGAGTGTGGCAGAGCTCCCAGGTATCGGAGCAGGGAAGCTGGCTGCAGAGGCGGAGCCCAGGCGCGGGCTCTCAGCTCGGGGTTGCCATAAACCGTGATCCACGGCACAGTCGGGCCCCTGCTCCTCCAGCAGGGACCCAACAAGCGGCAGATCCAGGGAGACTCATCTTCCTCCCCCGGGAGGAGCCGCGTGGGAGTGCACTGCAGGGATCTGCTGGGTTTGGAGACTCCACCCGGGGTCGGGTGCCAGAGATAGAAACGCGCGGTCACAGGCCGGGTGAGCACGGAGTGCAGCCGGAGACCGGGGAGACAGGTGTGACTGATGGCTTTTCTCTGGGGGCTCACTGAGAAGCGGGGCCCCGAGTTCTCAGCTCGCCCAGGGCGGAGATTGGGAGGCCGCCATTTTCACTCTCCGCCTCCAAAGCTGTACGGAAAGCTCGCAGGGAACAAAAGCTCCGGAGAGCAAACCCGAGCAGATTACTTAGCCGGCAGGGGGTAAGGGCGGGGCAATTCCGCCTCCGACAGAGATATTTGGAAACCACGGCAACAGGCCCCTCCCCAGAAGATCAGCGAGAACAGCCAGCCAAGACCCAGTTTACCGATCAATGAGAATGGCAGAACTCCAGCGCTAGGGGAATACTACACATAGAATTCATGGCTTTTTTACCATGATTCTTTAGTCTTTCAAAGTTAATTTTTTTTAACTGTGTTTTTTTTCTTTTTGAATTTTTCTTTTTCCCTTTTTCAACCAACATCTTATCAATCACTTTTTTTAAAAAACATTTTTATTTTTCATTTTTAGAGTCATATTCTATCCCTTCATAGTAGTTACCCGTATTTTTGGCATATATATATAAGTTGTTCTCTCTTTAAAATTTTGAGATAGTTTCTTCTTTTTTTTTTTTTTTTAAAGATTTTATTTATTTATTTGAGACAGAGAGAATGAGAGAGAGAGAGAGCACATGAGAGGGGGGAGGGTCAGAGGGAGAAGCAGGCTCCCTGCCGAGCAGGGAGCCCAATGTGGGACTCGATCCAGGGACTCCAGGATCATGACCTGAGCCGAAAGCAGTCGCTTAAACAACTGAGCCACCCAGGCGCCCAGAGAGATAGTTTCTTCTAACAGATTAAAATATACCCTAAATCTCTAGTATATGGTTTTTTCTACTCCCCTGCCTGATCACATTCTCTCCCTTTTTTTTTCTTTTTTCTCTTTTTTTAAATCCTCTTCTTTCTTTTTTCAAACAACTTCTTATCAATTCCTTTTATAAAATTTTTTATAATTTCCATCTTTACATTCATATTCCATCCCTTCATCGTATCAACCCTTATTTTTGTACATATATAAGTTTTTCTTTCTTTAAAATTTTGGGAGGCACTTTCTTCTAAAAGACCAAAATACACCCCAAATCTGGTGTGTGGAACTGATCTACATGCCAGCCTGATCATATTTGATCACATTCTGGTTTTTGTTGTTGTTGTTGTTTTGTTTGTTTTTGTTTGTTTTTATCTTTATCTTTTTCTTTTTCTTTTTTTCTCTTTCCGTTTCTTTTTCCACTGCTTCAGGTCTTTTCTGATTTGTTTAGAGTATATTTTCTGGGGACGTTGTTACTCTGCTAGCATTTTGTTCTCTCATTAATCTATTCTCCTCTGCACAAAATGACAAGATGGAAAAAATCACCTCAACAAAAAGAACAAGAGGTAGTACCGACTGCCAGGGACTTACTCAATACGGACATTAGTACAATGTCAGATCTAGAGTTCAGAATCATCACTTTAAAGATACTAGCTGGGCTTGAAAAAAGCATGGAAGTTAGTAGAGAAACCCTTTCTGGAGAAGTAAGAGAACGAAAATCTAACCAAGTAGAAATCAAAAAGGCTATTAATGAGGTGCAATCAAAAATGGGGGCGCTAACTGCTAGGATAAATGAGGCAGAAGAGAGAATCAGTGATATAGAAGACCAAATGATGGAAAATAAAGAAGCTGAGAAAAAGAAAGATAAACAACTACTGGATTACGAGGGCAGAATTCGAGAGATAAGCGATACCATAAGACAAAAGAACATTAGAATAATTGGGATCCCAGAAGAAGTAGAAAGAGAGGGGCAGAAGGTATAATGGAGCAAATTATAGCAGAGAACTTCCCTAATTTGGGGAAGGAAACAGGCATGAAAATCCAGGAAGCACAGAGAACCCCTCTAAATATCAATAAAAATAGGTCAACACCCCGACATCTAATAGTAAAACTTACGAGTCTCATAGACAAAGAGAAAATCCTGGAAGCAGCTCGGGAGAAGAGATATGTAACCTACAAAGGTAGAAACATTAGATTGGCCACAGACCTATCCACAGAGACCTGGCAGGCCAGAAAGGACTGGCAGGATATATTCAGAGCACTAAATGAGAAAAATATGCAGCCAAGAATACTCTATCCAGCTAGGCTGTCATTGAAAATTGATGGAGAGATAAAAAGCTTCCAGGACAAACAAAAACTAAAGGAATTTGCAAACACAAAACCAGCCCTACAAGAAATCTTGAAAGGGGTCCTCTAAGCAAAGAGAGACCCTAAAAGGAACATAGACCAGAAAGGAACACAGACAATATACGGTAACAGTCACCCTACAGGTAATACAATGGCACTAAATTCCTATCTTTCAATAGTTACCCTGAATGTAAATGGGCTAAATGCCCCAATCAAAAGACACAGGCTATCAGACTGGATTAAAAAACAAGACCCATCGATATGCTGTCTGCAAGAGACTCATTTTAGAACCAAAGACACCCCAGATTGAAAGTGAAGGGGTGGAAAACCATTTACCATGCTAACAGACATCAAAAGAAAGCTGGGGTGGCAATCCTTGTATCAGACAAATTAGATTTTAAACCAAAAACTGTAATAAGAGATGAGGAAGGACATTATATCCTACTTAAAGGGTCTATCCAACAAGAAGATCTAACAATTGTAAATATCTATGCCCCTAACGTGGGAGCAGCCAATTATATAAGCCAATTAATAACAAAAGCAAAGAAACACATCGACAACAATACAATAATAGTGGGGGACTTTAACACCCCCCTCACTGAAATGGACAGATCGTCTAAGCAAAAGATCAACAAGGAAATAAAGACTTTAAATGACACACTGGACCAAATGGACTTCACAGACATATTCAGAATATTCCATCCCAAAGCAACGGAATACACATTCTTCTCTAGTGCCCATGGAACATTCTCCAGAATAGATCACATCCTCGGTCATAAATCAGGTCTCAACTGGTACCAAAAGATTGGGATCATTCCCTGCCTATCTTCAGACCACAATGCTTTGAAACTAGAACTCAATCACAAGAGGAAAGTCGGAAAGAACTCAAATACATGGAGGCTAAAGAGCATCCTACTGAAGAATGAATGGGTCAACCAGGAAATTAAGGAAGAATTAAAAAAATACATGGAAACCAATGAAAATGAAAACACAACTGTTCAAAATCTTTGGGATGCAGCAAAGGCAGTCCTAAGAGGAAAGTATATAGCAATACAAGCCTTTCTCAAGAAACAAGAAAGGTCTCAAGTACACAACCTAAGCCTACACCTAAAGGAGCTGGAGAAAGAACAGCAAATAAAGCCTAAACCCAGCAGGAGAAGAGAAATAATAAAGATCAGAGCAGAAATCAATGAAATAGAAACTAAAAGAACAGTAGAACAGATCAACGACACTAGGAGCTGGTTCTTTGAAGAATGAACAAGATTGATAAACCCCTGGCCAGACTTACAAAACAAAAGAGAAAGGACCCAAAGCAACAAAATCATGAATGAAAGAGGAGAGATCACAACCAACACCAAAGAAATACAAACAATTATAAGAACATATTATGAGCAACTCTATGCCAGCAAATTAGATAACCTGGAAGAAATGGAGGCATTCCTAGAGATGTATCAACTACCAAAACTGAACCAGGATGAAATAGAAAACCTGAACAGACCTATAACCACTAAGGAAATTGAAGCAGTCATCAAAAATCTCCCAGGGGCACCTGGGTGGCTCAGTTGGTTGAGCGACTGCCTTCGGCTCAGGTCATGATCCTGGAGTCCCAGGATCGAGTCCCGCATCGGGCTCCCTGCTCGGCGGGGAGTCTGCTTCTCCCTCTGACCCTCCTCCCTCTCATGCTCTCTGTCTCTCATTGTCTCTCTCGCAAATAAATAAATAAAATCTTTAAAAGTCCCACATCGGGCTCCCGGCTCAGCGGGGAGCCTGCTTCTCCCTCTGACCCTCTGCCCTCTCATGCTGTTTCTCTCTCACTCGCTCTCTAAAAAATAAATAAAAAAATCTTAAAAAAAAAAAATTTTTTTTTAAAATCTCCCAAAAAACAAAAGCCCAGGGCCACATGGCTTCCCAGGGGGATTCTACCAAACATTTCAAGAGGAATTAATACCTATTCTTCTGAAACTGTTCCAAAAAATAGAAATGGAAGGGAAATTTCCAAACTCATTTTGTGAGGCCAGCATTACCTTGATCCCAAAACCAGACAAAGACCCCATCAAAAAGGAGAATTACAGACCAATATCCCTGATGAACATGGGTGCAAAAATTCTCACCAAAATACTAGCCAATAGGATCCAACAGTACATTCAAAGGATTATTCACCATGACCAAGTGGGATTTATCCCTGGGCTGCAAGGTTGGTTCAACATCCGCAAACCAATCAATGTGATACAATACATTAACAAAAGAAAGAACAAGAATCATATGATCCTCTCAATAGATGCAGAAAAAGCTTTTGACAAAGTACAGCATCCTTTCTTGATCAAACTCTTCAGAGTATAGGCATAGAGGGTACATACCTCAATATCATAAAAGCCATCTATGAAAAACCTACAGCAAATATCATTCTCAATGGGGAAAAACTGACAGCTTTCCCCCTAAGGTCAGGAACGCGGCAGGGATGTCCACTATCACCACTGCTATTCAACATAGTATTGGAAGTCCTAGCCACAGCAACCAGACAACAAAAAGAAATCAAAGGCATCCAAATCGGCAAAGAAGTCAAACTCTCACTCTTTGCAGATGATATGATACTTTATGTGGAAAACCCCAAAGACTCCACCCCAAAACTGCTAGAACTCATACAGGAATTCAGTCAAGTGGCAGGATATAAAATCAATGCACAGAAATCAGTGGCGTTCCTGTACACCAACAACAAGACAGAAGAAAGAGAAATTAAGGAGTCGATCCCATTTACAATTGCTCCCAAAACCATAAGATACCTAGGAATAAATCTAACCAAAGAGACAAAGGATCTGTACTCAGAAAACTATAAAATACTCATGAAAGAAATTGAGGAAGACACAAAGAAATGGAAAAACGTTCCATGCTCATGGATTGGAAGAACAAATATTGTGAAGATGTCAATGCTACCTAGAGCAATCTACACATTCAATGCAAACCCCATCAAAATACCATCCACTTTTTTCAAAGAAATGGAACACATAATCCTAAAATTTGTATGGAACCAGAAAAGACCCCGAATAGCCAGAGGAATGTTGAAAAAGAAAAGCAAAGCTGGCGGCATCACAATTCCGCCAATAGAGAGAATCACAATTCTCTCTATTCTGTTCCACAATGGAACAGAATAGAGAGCCCAGAAATGGACCCTCAACTCTATGGTCAACTCATCTTTGACAAAGCAGGAAAGAATGTCCAATGGAACAAAGACAGTCTCTTCAACAAATGGTGTTGGGAAAATTGGATAGCCACATGCAGAAGAATGAAACTGGACCATATCCTTACACCACACACAAAAATAGACTCCAAATGGTTGAAAGACCTCAATGTGAGACAGGAGTCCATCCAAATCCTAAAGGAGAACACAGGCAGCAACCTCTTTGACCTCAGCCGCAGCAACTTCTTCCTAGAAACATCGCCAAAGGCAAGGGAGGCAAGGGCAAAAATGAACTATTGGGACTTCATCAAGATAAAAAGCTTTTGCAAAGCAAAGGAAACAGTCAACAAAACCAAAAGACAACCGACAGAATGGGAGAAGATATTTGCAAATGACATATCAGATAAAGGGCTAGTATCCAAAATCTATAAAGAACTTATCAAACTCAACACCCAAAGAACAAAGAATCCAATCAAGAGATGGGCAGAAGACATGAACAGACATTTTTCCAAAGAAGACATCCAAATGGCCAACAGACACATGAAAAAGTGTTCAATATCGCTCGGCATCAGGGAAATCCAAATCAAAACCTCAATGAGATACCACCTCACACCAGTCAGAATGGCTAAAATTAACAAGTCAGGAAACGACAGATGTTGGCGGGGATGCAGAGAAAGGGGAACCCTCCTACACTGTTGGTGGGAATGCAAGCTGGTGCAGCCATTCTGGAAAACAGTATGGAGGTTCCTCAAAAAGTTTAAAATAGAGCTACCATACGATCCAGCAATTGCACTACTGGGTATTTACCCCAAAGATACAAAAGTAGGGATCCAAAAGGGTACGTGCACCCCGATGTTTATAGCAGCAATGTCCACAATAGCCAAACTGTGGCAAGAGCCAAGATGTCCAACGACAGATGAATGGATAAAGAAGATGTGGCATATATATACAATGGAATATTATGCAGCCATCAAAAGGAATGAGATCTTGCCATTTGCAACGACGTGGATGGAACTGGAGGGTATTATGTTGAGCGAAATAAGTCAAACAGAGAAAGACATGTATCATATGACCTCACTGATATGAGGAATTCTTAATCGCAGGAAACAAACTGAGGGTTGCTGGAGTGGGGGGTGGGGTGGGAGGGATGGGGTGGCTGGGTGAGAGACATTGGGGAGGGTATGTGCTCTGGTGAGTGCTGTGAATTGTGTAAGACTGTTGAATCTCAAATCTGTACCTCTGAAACAAATAATGCAATATATGTTAAGAAAAAAAAAAAAGAAGAAGGTAGCAGGAGGGGAAGAATGAAGCGGAGGAAATCGGAGGGGTAGACGAACCACGAGAGACGATGGACTCTGAAAAGCAAATGAGGGCTCTAGAGGGGAGGGGGATGGGAGGATGGGTTAGCCTGGTGGTGGGTATTGAGGAGGGCACATTCTGCATGGAGCACTGGGTGTTATGCACAAACAATGAATCATGGAACTCTACATCTAAAACTAATGATGCAATGTATGGGGATTAACATAAGAATAAAAAAAAATAAAAAAAATAAAAGTTCAAAAAAAAATGATATAGTGTCCTTCTGTGTCTCTTATTACAGACTTTAGTTTAAAATCTAATTTGTCTGATATAGGAATTGCAACCCCAGCTTTCTTTTGAGGTCCGCTGGCATGGAAGATAGATCTCCATCCCTTCACTTTCAGTCTGGATGTATCTTTAGGTTCAAAATGAGTCTCTTGTAGACAGCATATGGATGGGTCCTGTCTTTTTATCCAATCTGCAACCCTGTGCCGTTTTATGGGAGCGTTTAGGCCATTCACGTTGAGAGTGATTATTGAAAGATATGAATTAATTGTCATCATGTTGCCTGTGAAGACATTGTTTTTATAGATTGTCCCTGTAAATTTCTGTTGTAGATCACTCTTGGGGTCTTTCTCCTTTTATAGAACCCCCCTTAATATTTCTTGCAGGGTCGGCTTAGTGGTCACATATTCTTTAAACTTCTGCCGATCGTGGAAGCTCTGCATCTCTCCATCCATTCTAAATGAAAGCGTTGCTGGATAAAGTATTCTTGGCTGCATGTTTTTCTCATTTAGTACCCTGAATATGTCTTGCCAGACCTTTCTGGCTTGCCAGGTCTCTGTGGATAGGTCTGACGTTATTCTGATGTTCCTCCCTCTGTACGTAAGGAATCTCTTCCCCCTAACTGCCCTTAAGATGGTTTCCTTGGTTCTAAGATTTGCAAGTTTTACTATTACATGCCGGGGTGTTGGCCTGTTTTCCTTGATCTTAGGAGGGGTCCTCTCTGCCTCTAGGACTCGAATGTTTGTTTCATTCCCCAGATTAGGGAAGTTCTCAGCTACGATTTGCTCAAATACATCTTCTAGCCCTCTCTGTCTCTCCACTCCCTCCGGGATTCCAGTGATTCTGACATTGGAACGCCTCATGGTGTCACTTATTTCTCTGATTCTATTTTCATGGATTCTGAGTTGTTTTTCCCTGGCGTCCTCTTTTCCCTTTTTATCTATTATACTGTCTTCCAGATCGCTTATTCTGTCTTCTGTGTGTTACCCTAGCTGTTAGATTATCTAGATTGGATTGGATCTCATTGATAGCATTTTTAAGTTCTGCCAATTCACCTTTTATTTCTGCCCTTAGAGACTCTATGTTGCCATTAATTGATTTCTCCATTCTAGCCATTGTCTTCACAATTGCTAGCCTGAATTCCATCTCCAACATCTTGGTTATATCTGCATCCATTTGTAAATCTGCAGCATAAGTCATAATCTCTGAGTCTTTTCTGTTTTGGGGGCTCCTCCTCCTAGTCATTCTGTTGATGGGTGTTTGAGGGAATGTATAGAGTCCAAATTATTGACCAGAACCCAAGCAAGATGCACCTGTTTTCTTGGGACCTTAGGGTTGCTGGCCTCTTGTTTTCCCAGCCTGTCTTCCGTGGGAGGGGCCTGCCTTGCTGTTACTGAGGCAACCCTGTTTGGGCGGAGTTCCCCTGCACCCCTGTGGCGGGGGATGGGCTCAGTGGGAATCAGTCTTTGGGGCTTTTGTTCTCTGGCGCCTTTCCCTGGCAGCTTTCCGCGTCTCTTCCGCGAGTCAGAGCAGAAGAGACCGTTTCCAACCCTCTGCCTCAGAGCAGAGAGACCTCAGTCTGTTTTTCAGTGAGCAGAGAGACCTCAGTCTGTTTTTCAGGCCACACTGTCTCCGTTTCTGTCCGTGCTGCTATAAACTGCAGCATCCTGCATTGTGCGCCCCTCCGCAACGCTCCCAGTCCTGCCTCCCGGTTGGGGCACGTCTCTGCCCTTTGTGCTTCTAAAACCGCCAGCCACTCCCAATTCACGCTCGCGACTCCACTGCTTGGGGTTTCCACCCCCAGGGGTTGCAGTTCACCGGTGCGACCCCTGCACACTGGGTTTACATCTCGGAGGCTGCAGTTCGTGTGCGCGCCGCCGTCGCTCTGGTTTCTGTCCGGGGGGCCTGCGGTTCGCGTGCGCGCGACCCCGCCAGTCTGGTTTTCCACCCTGGGGGCTGTCCTAAAGTCCTTTCCCGACGCTACCGGTCTGCGAGTCTGTGCACCGTCCGCAGTGCGCGAGGCTGTCACTCACCGGCGGTGTAGGATCCCCATGTCCAGGCACCCTCCCGCCTCCATTTATCCTCTGATATCTGCCTGCAGAATCATGGCTCTCCGCTTAGTACCTCAAAATCAACTGCCTGCGATATTCTGTTTGTAGAGAACCAGATCTTCTTACATCTCAGGCTGGTTTCGTGGGTGCTCAGAGTGGTCTGGTAGATATCCAGCTCAATTCCATGGACCAGTTGAAATAGGGTCCCCTACTCCTCTGCCATCTTTCACCTCTCTCAGCATATGAATTTTGAGTGGACACACTTCTTTCCATAGCACCCATGTTTTCACTGCCTCAATCAAGATATATAACATTTCTTTAATCATGGAAATTAATTTTGAGACTGTGCATTCAACACACTCACACTCTAAAAAATAAACAAAATAGAACTAGTAAATCAATGATTTTCTTTTTCCCGGTATGTTATTTGATCTTCTCTGGAGTTCCATATAAATAGATCACATAGTGTTTATTCTTGTGTTTTGCTTCTTGCTTTACTCTGCATGATGTTTTTGAGATTTGCCCATTTTGTCTGTTTCAGTAGTTCTTCCCTTTTTTTTTTTTTCTGAACAAGTACTATTTCATTGCATGAAATACCATAATTTGCTTATCCATGCACCTGGTGATAGATGATTGGGTTCTTTCCACTTTGGAACCATTACTAATACATCTTCTATAAACATTTGTATACAAATATTTGAGTGGATGTGTGTGTTTTTTTTCTTTTAGGAGAAATATCTAGGAGTAGGATGATACATTCAGTTATGAACTAATCATTTTGTACTTGTGTGGGTTTCTCTTTCTGTGTGTGGTCTTTGCTCCCACGGTACAGCCTTTATTGTATCTTAAATAGTTCAGGGTTGAGAATAAGATAATAAAGAAATCTCTCCACTATGGTGGGGCTGGAATTCTAAGTCCTCAGACACCACTCTTCTCTGTGCACTTTCACTTCCATCCCCTTCTGCTTTCAACCTCATAGCAGCTGCTCTCTGATCAACCTCAAGTGGTCCTGCCCTGCACATGTTCAATCTAGCCCTCAGCTACAAGTGTGCAGGACGTCCCGCATGAACTTCTGATGCACTTCTCTGATGCTTCACCTCTCAGACTCAGCTGCCCTTATCTGAAATTTCCACTTCCTTCCACAGACAGCTGTGCTCTGCTCAGACTGCATCCTTGTCTGATGAGAAATTTTCTCTAGAGAGATATCTGGGCAATGGGACTCACCTTGTGAGCTCTCCTTTTCTCAGACACAACGTGGTTGCCTTGCCAACTGCCTGAGCCTGAGAAATGTCACCTCATATATCTTGCTCAGTTCTACAGGTCTCATGGTGGAAGTGCTAGCCTGGATCTGGCACTACCTGACATATATATTTTATAGCATAATTTTAGCTGTGTTGTCCTCGTGTGAAAATATTTTAAATTGTATGCATCACAATCTGTTTACATATTTTTCAAGGCACTTTATGCTTGCTCTTTGAGTTTACTCTCTATCTTTTTTTAATCTTATTTGTGAAATTCTAAATTCCTCAAAAACACCATGCTGCTGCTAGCCTCCCCCCCCATGCCAGCACAAATGTTTTGTTGTTTGACACCCAATTTATACATTTGAAAATGGCTGGCTGGCACCCCCCCAAATGCTATGATATCATTTAAATATGTTTGGCCCATATAACGATGGTAGGCTTACTGAGATACATGCATCAATTAAGTGAACAAAATTTATGTGAATCCCAGAGAGGGAAAAATAATCTTTTAAATATTTTAAGTAGGGACACCTGGGTGGCTCAGTCAGTTAAGTAGCTGCCTTCAGCTCAGGTCATGGGATCGACCCTGTGTCTGTCTCCTTGCTCGGCGGGGAGCCTGCTTCTCCCTCTGCCTGCCGCTCCCCCTGCTTGTGCTTTCTCTCTCTGGCAAATAAATAAATAAAATCTGTAAAAATATTAAATATTTTAAGTAGTAAATGACCAAACGTCAATCAACAATATCTGTCAGATAAACAAATGATGCCAAGCTTTCCTGTGTTCCAGAGAAGGGGCTTTCTTTCTTTTTTTTTTTTTTTTTTTTTAAGAGAGAGACAGTGCAAGGTGAGGGGGAGGGAGGGACAGAGGGAGAAGGAGAGAAAGAATCTTAAACAGGCTCTACACTAAGCATGGAGATCATGACCTGAGCCGAAATCAAGAATCGGACGCTTAACCCACCGAGCCACCCAGGCACCCTGAAACATGGTTTTTTGAAGTAATGAATCAGGTATGAGAAGAGGCATTTAAAAAATATATTCTTTTTAAAAACTCCAAATGAGAGAACAAAATGAAAAAGGATAATTGAAAATTTTAAAAATAATGAGTTTAGAAGAATATTACTTCCAGGGCCCCTGGGTGGCTCTGTCAGTTAAGGGTCTGCCTTCAGCTCAGGTCATGATCTCAGGGTCCTGGGATCAAGCCCCACATCAGGTTCCTGCTCAATGGAGAGCCTGCTTCTCCCTTTCCCCCTGCCACTCCCCCTCCTTGTGCTCTCTCGCTTGTGTGCTCTCTCTCTCAAATAAATGAATAAAATCTTTAAAAAAGGAAGAATATACTTCCAAGGTCTTTAGCCTACCATCTAAGGCTTTATAAATTCCATTCATTTATCTATGAAATATTCATGAATCACCTCCAATATGTAGTCGATACTGAGCATACACAAAGATGAATGAGGTATTCTTCCCCCAGGATGAATTACAAATGATTTTCTGACCATCCCCTAAGAAAAATAAAAATAAAAAATAAATTAAAAAAAAGAAACCTTTTCAACTGAAAAGTCCAAATGTATATGGCTTGAAAAACAAGATGATAATAACATATCTCTTATTAGCTTAACAAAGATGGAATGAGAAATGCTAGGTTTTGTCATCCTGAATAGGAAGTACTTAAGGTAGTTTGGTAAGATTTGCTATAACAATAAGACTAATGATTTCACCAAAAATATATAGCATTTACTTTAAGATTTTTCTTCATTTTTGTATTCATGTTATTTATATTTTAGTAACAACTAAGTTACACAGAGTAAGGGTTATTATCCTTATTTTCTGCATAAGAGCCTTGAGGCTGTGAGTATAGCAGATGCTGTCAGTGCCCCATCCACATGTCTTCAGCACTCATCATTTCTGTATGCATTGATGGTTTTCTACTTCCAAACCTGTGATGTTTTAACTGATGATTCTCTCTGGCAATTGGAGCAGGATTACCTCCACAAGACAGACCAGAAACAACAGGTGCTAATGCTTATAGCGCAGTCCTTGTCCAAAGATGGACAGGAGTTGATAGATAAAGGTCCCAACTTCCTCACTCTTTTTCCAAGATGCATGACTCTGAAACATGTTTTTTGCAGGCTCCCAGAGATATCAAGTGGGACTGAATCTTTTTTTTTTTTGCCCATATTCCTGTCTTTTTCATCATTGAACTCTGTATTGACTTCCTTTTTTCCCCTATGTATCTTCCCCCCACCCCATTTCCCTACTATCTTCTAGAATTGCTTCCTAAGTAAAATACTTGTGCACAAGTCTGTTACAAGGTCAATTTCTGGGGAGAAAAGTTTATGAAGATCAGTGATTACCTTAAACTTACACAGCTAAGAATTGGTAGAGGTGGGGCAATGATACCTGTATCCCAAACACAACACTGTATTTTTAGCCTCAAGAATTGCACTGAGATAAAAGTCTTCCTGTGGACTTTTGTTCCTGCCATCCTCTGATCACATGTTCCTTCACTGTATGATTAAAGTAAGGCCTTTTAGCTGACATAGCTCAATGTCTAGTCTAGCTCTTTCCCGCTAACATGTGACAATTAATTAGTTAATGTTTTTGAAAGACAGTGTAATTCAAGGAAAGAACCACGTCATGGAGTAATAGAAAGCTGAGCTTAAATCTCATTTCTACCCCTTATTTTCTGTGAATATTAATCTGCTATTCCAAATTTCAGCAGCCTCTTCTATAAAATGACGCTAATAATAATAGAATCTTAGTCATAAGGTCTTTGCTTGGATTAAATAAAATAATACACATAAACACTTAACATGGCTTTGTTGGCACCGCACACATAACACCTGTTATGATGATGATTTCTTCTTTGAGGATAAAACTTTTTCATTTGATTTTATGATAGTGGCAAATGAATACTTAGAATAAAATCAGAAACTGGGATTTATTGATCTCTTGGAGTAAATGGACAAACTTAAGACTTCTTATATAAAGGAAGCTACTCTGTCTATTTTAGTGTACAGGTAAAAGGCTCCAGCAGAGCAGTTATCCTCTCATGAGCTTTGGGAAATCTGCCTGTAGAACTTTCATCACAGGCCCAGAGACAGTTAAAAAGCAAATAGCCCTATCTATTTCTACCAGTTGCTTTCCCACTGATACTTTCTCTGGCCCCAAGTAACAATATATGAAAGTTGAGCTTATCTGGAAGGCACTAAATTACTTCACTACTTTTGTTTTAAAAACAGAATAATAATGTGACTGTGTCTAGGCAGAATTGTTTATTCCTAAGAATCCGTAATGTGCTCTATGAATAGCCAAGCCTATAACCTTTGGCAATGCCAACACAATAGCTATTAGCTATTAGGTGTCTTCAAGGCGGCAGGTTCTTTATACATTTTATATGAATTTTCATGTCAATGCAATGTAGGTAGATAAAAGAGGCTCTAGTTTGTCGTTACTTCCTGAAGGTCAAACGGCAAGTGCTTGGTGCCAAAGACTGTTTTTTATTTTAATCCTGCTCTGTATGATTTCAGCTCCTCCATTTTTTCAACTAATACTTTCTGCCTTTATATTAACCTTTACATATGTAATAAATATATGTATATATATATTTATATATATTATATATGTTATATATGTTATATATATATATATATTTATATACAGAGAGAGGGGGAGTTTTAGTTGAAAAAATGAAAAAAAATCCCCGCTTAATCTTAATAATCTCAAATATGTTGACAGATGTATTGAATAATTTATTTATTTATTTGGATTCTGTTTTGTGAGTACGAATCTGTGTCTGAACTTTGTAAGCCACCAAGAATACAGCAATAACTAAGTTAGTCTTCATTTCAAGGATTTAGTCTCTAGTCAGAAAGACAGACAGTGATATTGCAAGGTGACAGATGTTTCAAAATGTGCTATGGTAAGAGATATGATGAGGAAATGAAGCTGACTTGAGTATTCTAAGAAGTCCTCAAAGAAGCATTGAAATTGAGTCTGATGATATTGAATATGTTTTGAGTTCATACTACATGCCTCGTACTCTTCTAATTGCTTCCTGTGCATGAACTCTTTGATTCCTTATAATAAACTAAATGATCAGTGCCATTTTTAGTGCATTAAGATAAAAAATAGAGGCCAAGAGGGGTAAAGTGACTTTGTCAGTGTCTCAATGCTGCTAAAAGGCAGAAACAGGATTTGGATCCAGGCAAAACGAGCTCATGAGCCTGCACTCCATGCTAAACTAACTCAATGACAGCATATGAGTTCATTATAAGGAAGAAAATGTAAATGTAATGAAGGACTCTGATGAAAAAGGACCAGTATGTGCTGCAGTTGAGAGAGTTCTGAATATAGTTAGTGGTGGTGTTTCCAAACCATGTTCTATAATGTACTGTGAGATAAGTTAGCATTAACATTAGAAAACAGTTAAATACACAAAAGTAATTTACCAGAAAGCACCCATGCAGTCCTTGAGAGGCACCACACTTTCTATAAAGTTTGAATGACATTCTGTGCATCTTGATGGTTTAAGAAGTACGGTATAGGGCGCCTGGGTGGCTCAGTTGGTTAAGCAACTGCCTTCGGCTCAGGTCATGATCCTGGAGTCCCTGGATCGAGTCCCGCATCGGGCTCCCTGCTCGGCGGGGAGCCTGCTTCTGCCTCTGACCCTCCCCCCTCTCATGTGTTCTCTCTCTCTCATTCTCTCTGTCTCAAATAAATAAATAAAATAAAAAATCTTAAAAAAAAAAAAAAGAAGTACGGTATATCTGCTAGAAGACAGATTCCAAGAACTGGCCCTTTCAGCCAGTAGGAAGCTGATTATTTAGATCCTGGTTCATTTAACCTACATACTTATTTGCTTCTCAACCTAAACATCTATCTGACTTTCCTTCCCTCCTCCTTTCCTGCCCCCTTCCCCTTTCTTGCTTGCTTGCTTTTCTGCTTGCTTCCTTCCTTATTTCCTCCTTCCATCCCCACTCTTTCCCTTCCTTCCTTCCTTCCTTCCTTCCTTCCTTCCTTCCTTCCTTCCT
>NC_058418.1:37724254-37858363 GCF_002201575.2 Neomonachus schauinslandi | reverse complement strand
CCTTCCTTCCTTCCTTCCTTCCTTCCTTCCTTCCTTCCTTCCTTCCTTCCTTCTGGGCTACTATCCGCCTACATAATAAATAAACAAAGATCACCTAGCACATATATGCCCTTGCTATATTGAAATCTCAAAGAGTCAGCATTCCTCAAAACTAAATTTAAAACTTAGGGAGGACTCAATATTTCTATTTTGATAATGCATGGTCTTTTTACTCCCAATCTCCATATAACTTGAATCATAGACTGAAATACTGCCTTACACTCCACCATCTTTCATGGACTTCTTAAGAATTCAAGATCATCCTTACCTTCACTCTTAAATAGTTATCAATTGCACAAAATAAATTACTTTGAAATTTGACAGCTTAAAATCACAACCATTTTACTGTGTCTTATGATTTGGGTTTTTGACAGAACAAAAGTCATGACACATATTCAGTGACAAAAGTAAATAAACAAGCATGTGTGATAATAGCCAAATATTGAATATTTATTTATTTAGTTAGTTTTACTCATGTCATCTTATTGAATCAATCTTGTAGTTCTATGAAACAAGTATTTTATTTATTTTATTTTATGCATGAAGTAACAATCAGCCTTTATTACTGGCATTGTATTTCAATAAGGCATTACTTACTATAGAGCAAATAGTTGGTTTTTAGTTTTTAATGCATTAGGTCTTTGATCTTTTTTTTCCTATTATTTATTTTCATCATTATTAAGTATACTGTTTTTTTTTAAGATTTATTTATTTATATTAGAGAGAGAGCATGAGTAAGAGACAGAGGGAGAAGCAGACCCCCGCTGAGCAGGGAGCCCGACATGGGGCTCGATCCCACGACTCCAGGATCATGACCTGAGCTGAAGGCAAATGCTTAACTGACTGAATCACCCAGGCGCCCCTTAAGTATACTGTTTAATCCACATTCCCTATTTCCCCCATCCCATCACCCATTTCCTCTCTGGTAACCATCAGTTTGTTCTTTATAGTTAAAAGTCTGTTTCTTGATTTGTCTCTATCTTTGTCTCTTGTTTTCCTTTGGTTCTTTGTTTTGTTTCTTAAATTCGACAAATGAGTGAGATCATATGGTATTTGTGTTTTTCTGACTTATTTTGCTTAGCATTATACTCTCAAGCTCCATCCATGTTGTTCCAAATGGCAAGATTTCTTTTTTTACGGCTGAATAATAATACATTGTGTGTGTGTGCATGTGTGTGCGTGTGTGTGTGTATATACCACTTCTTTATTCATTCATCAATCAATGTACACTTGGCCTGCTTCCATGGTTTGGCTATTATAAATAATGCTGCCGTAAACATAGGGATGCATGTATCCCTTTGGATTAGTGTTCTTATATTCTTTGGGTAAATACCCAGTAGTACAATTACTAGATCATAGAATAGTTCTATTTTTAATTTTTTAAGGAACCTCCGTGCTGTTTTCCAGAGTGGCTGCACCTATTTACATTCCTACCAACAGTGTACAAGGTTCCTTTTTCTCTAGTCCTTGCCAGTACTTATTGTTTCTTGTGTTTTTGATTTTAGCCACTCTGACCAGTGTGAGGTGATATCTCATTGTAGTTTTGGTTTGCATTTCCCTGATGATGAGTGATGTTGAGCATCTTTTCATGTGTCTGTTGGTCACTGCATGTCTTCTCTGGAGAAATGTTTATTCATGTCTTCTGCCCATTTTTTAATTGGATTATTTGTTTGGGGAATGTTGAGTTGTGTAAGTTTTTATATACTTTGTGTACTAACCCTTTATTGCATATGTCATTTGCAAAGGTCTTCTCCCATTCACTAGGTTGCCTTTTGTTTTGTTGACTGTTTTCTTCATTGTGCAGAAACTTTTCATTTTGGTATAGTCCCAGTAGTTTATTTTTGCTTTTATGTCCTCAGGACATATTTTTGCCTCAGGAGACATATCTAGATAAATATTGCTACATCTAATGTCAGAGCGATTATTGCCTGCTTTGGGTAGTATAGACATTTTAACAGTATTTGTTCTTCCAACCCATACCATGGAATGTCTTTCCATTTCTTTGTGTTGTATTGAATTTCTTTCATCAGTGTTTTATAGTTTTCAGAGTACATGTCTCTCACCACTTTGGTTAAGTTATTCCTAGATAGTTTATTGTTTTTGGTGCAATTATAAATGAAACTGTTTTATTAATTTAATTTTCTGTGGCTTCTTTATTAGTGTATAAAAATGCAACAGATTTCTGTGCATTGATTTTGTATCCTGTGACTTTACTGAATTCATTTATCAGTTCTAGTAGCTTTTTGGTGGAGTCTTCAGGTTTTCCTATATATAGTATCATGTCTTCTGCATAAAAGAGAGTTTTATTTCTTCCTTACCAATTTGAATTCCTTTTATTTCTTTTTCTTGTGTTATTGGTGTGGCTAGGACTTGCATTACTATGTTGAGTAAAAGTGGTGAGAGTGGTCAACCTTGTCTTGTTCTAACCTTACAGGAACAACTTTGAGTTATTCACCCCTGAGTAAGACGTTGGCTACAGGTTTTTCACAGAAGGCCTTTATTATGTTGAGATATATTCCCTCTAGACCCACCTTGCATAGATAGGATTTTTATCATAAATGGATGTTGTACTTTATCAAATGCTTTTCTTGAATCTTTTGGAATGAGCATATGTTTTTATCCTTTCTCTTATTGATGTGATATGTTAAATTGCTTGATTATTTTGTAAGTATTGAACCACCCTTGCAGCCCAAGAATAAATCCGACTTGATCATAGTATATGATATAATATATTGTTGGATTCAGTTTGCTAATATTTTGTTGAAGATCGTAGCATCTATATTCATGAGGGATATTGGTCTCTACTTCTCTTTTTTTGTGTGGTGCCTTTATCTGGTTTTAGTATCCATGTGATACTGGCCTCAGAGAATGAATTTGAAGTTTCCCTTCCTCTTGTACTTTTTGGAATAGATAGAGAAGAGTGGATATTAACTCTTCTTTAAATTTGTGGTCGAATTTCCTGTGAAGCCATCTGGTCCTGGACTATTGTTCTTTGGGAGTTTTTTGATTGCTGACTCCATTTCATTGTTGGTGATCAGTCTGTTCTAAATTTTCTGTTTCTTCCTGCTTTAGTTGGTAGGTTATATGTTTCTAGTAATTTATCCATTTCTTCTAGGTTGTCTGATTTGTTGGCATATAGGTTTCCATAATATTCTGTTATGATTGTTTGTATTTCTGTGGTGTTGGTTGTTATTCTCCTCTTTCATCAGTAATTTTGTTTATTTGGGTTTCTCTCTCTGTCTCTGTCTCTGTCTTTCTGTCTGCCTCTCTTTCTAAATGAGTCTGGCTAGAGGTTTATCAATTTTGTTGATCTTTTCAAAGAACCAGGTCATAGTTTCATTGATCTATTGTTTTTGTTTTTAGCTTCTATATAATTTATTTCTGCTCCACTCTTTATTATTTCCTTCCTTTTCCTGGGTTTGGGTTTTGTTTTGTTGTTTTCTTTTTCTAGCTCCTTTAGATGTAAAGTAAGGTTGCTTACTTGAGATTTTCCTTGCTTCTTGGGATAGGGCCATATTGCTATAAACTTCCCTCTTAGAAGCATTTTTGCTGCATCCCAAAGATTTTGGACAGTTGTGTTTTCATTTTCATTTGTTTTCATGTAATTTTTTTTATTTCTTCTTTGATTTCTTGGTTGACCCATTCATTGTTTAATAGCATGTTATTTAATCTCCATGTATTTGTGCCTTCTCCAGATTTTTTCTTGTGGTTCATTTGTAGTTTCATAACATTGTGGTCAGAAAAGATGCCTGGTATGATTCAGTTTTTTTTGGAATTTCTTGAGACTTGTTTTGTGGCCTAATATATAATCTACTCTAGAGAATGTTCCATGTGCATTTGAAAAGACTTTGTATTCTGCTATTTTAGGATGGAGTGTTCTGAATATGTCTCTTAAATCCATCTGATCCAGTACATCATTCAAAGACACTGTTTCCTTATTGATTTTCTGTTTGGATGGTTCTGTCCATTGCTGTAAATGGGGTGTTAAAGTTCCCTAGTACTATTGCATTCCTATTGATTATTTTTTTTATGTTTGTTGTTAACTCTTTTGTGTGTTTGGGTGCTCCCATGTTGGGTGCATAAATTCTTTTTTTTTTTTTAAGATTTTATCTATTTATTTGACAGAGAGAGACACAGCGAGAGAGGGAACACAAGCAGGGGGAGTGGGAGAGGGAGAAGCAGGCTTCCCGCAGAGCAGGGAGCCCCATGTGGGACTCGATCCCAGGACCCTGGGATCATGACCTGAGCTGAAGGCAGTCGCTTAACCAACTGAGCCACCCAGGCGCCCGGGTGCATAAATTCTTAGAATTGTTATATCGTCTTGTTGGATTGTCCCCTTTATTATTATATAGTGTCCTTCCTTGTCTCTTGTTATAGTCTTTCTTTTAAAGTCTGTGTTGTCCAATTGCTACTCCAGCTTTCTTTTGGTATCCTTTTGCATGAAAATTGTTTTTCCATACCCTCACTTTCAATTTGCAGGTGTCTTTTGGCCTGAAATGAGTCTCTTGTCAGCAGCATGTAGATGAGTCTTGTGTTTTTATCTACTCTGTCACCCTTTGTCTTTTGACTGGAACATTTAGTCCATTTACATTTAAAATAATTATTGATAGATATGTACTTCTTGCCATTGTGGTTTTTTCTAAAGATTTTCTCTCATCCTTTCTTCTTTTAATCTTATGGTTTGTTGGCTTTCTTTAGTGATATACTTGGATTCCTTTCTCATTATTCTTTGCATATCTATCACTGGTTTTGATTTGCAGTACTATTAGATTTGTACATAACATTTTCTGCATATAGCAGTCTGTTTTAAGTTGATGGTTGCTTAAGTTTGAACCCATTCTTTACTCCTCTTCCTTCACCACTTTTTAGGTATGTGATGTCATATTTTGCATCCTTTCATTTTATGAATCCCTTGACTGATTTTTACTGAAATATTTATTTTTACTGTTTTTGTGGGGGGTTTTTGTGTGTGTTTTTTCTTGTGGTTTTTTTTTTGTTTGTTTGTCTGTTTGTCTTTTTGCTTTTTGCTTTTTGCTTTTTTTCTTTCACTCTTCATCCTCTCACTCATGGTCTTTCCTTTCCACTCAAAGAATCCCCCTTTAATAATTTTTGTAGTCTTGGTTTAGTGGTTATGAACTCCTTTAGTTTTTGTTTGTCTGAGAAACTCTTTATCTCTCCTCCTATTCTAAATGATAGCCTTGCTTCATAGAATATCCTTAGCTGCAGATTTTTCCATTTCAGCGCTTTGAAAATGCCATGTCACTCCCCTCTGGCCTGCAAAGTTTCTGATGTGAAATCCACTGATAGACTTATGGGGTTTCTTTTCTATGTACCTGTCTTTATTTCTATTGTTGCTTTCATATAAATTATATATATACACACTCATAAATGAATAGGTATATTCATTTATTTACTTGTTTCTACTTTAAATTTTAATAACTATATGTCTTGGTGTGGACCTCCTTGGGTTGAATTTTGTGGGGGGAGAGATCTTTCTGCCTCCTAGATCTGGATACCTGTTTTCTTCTCCAGATTAGGGAAATTTTCAGCTATTATTTCTTCATATAAATTTCCTGCCCCCTTATTTCTCTCTTCTTCTGGGATCCCTTTATTGTGGGTCTTATTATGCTTGATCACAGTCACTGAGTTCCTTAAGACTATTCTCAATTTGCATGATTTTCTTTCAGCTGTTTGCTGAGCTTGGTTACTTTCCATTACTCTGTGTTTTAGGTCATTAATTTATTCATCTGCTTCATCTAAGCTGCTATTTATTCCATCAAGTTTATTTTTAATATCATTTATTGTGTTCTTGATCTCTGATTGGTTCTTTTCACCTCTATGTTAAGGGTCTCACTTATGTCCTCTACTCTTTTCTCCAGTCCAGTGAGTATCTTCATGAATAATACCTTAAATTCTCTATCAGGCATGTTAATTTGTTTCACTTTTGTCTCTTGCTGTGGTTCAGTCCTGTTCTTTCATTTGGGAGATATTTCTCTGTGTCTTCATTTTGTCTGACTTTCTATGTCTATTTCTGTGTGTTAGGAAAGTTAGCTCCTTCTCTTGCTCTTAACAGTAATAGCCTTATGAAGAAGAGTTTCTTTAGTGCCCTGCAATGCAGTGAGTATCCCTTGTTCCCCATGGCCTGGTGCTTCAGGGAGCATCTGCTGTGTGTGTTGCATGTACTCTGCTGTTGAGTCTTGGCCTCCTTTTCCTTCAGTCCAGTTGTCTGCAGAGGCTTTCTTTTCCTATTGTGGGCAGAGACATGTGCCATGGCCTGCTTACAAAACAAAACGTGCCCCTGCTGTCCCCGGAACTCAGGTCTGGCAAAATGCACAAGTCAGGAGATGTGGTGTTGGCAGAGTTCGTGCAGGTCTTCTAGGGAAGGGGCCTGCAATGCCAGGACTGAGAGGAGTATGGCTGGGAAGGGCAGATCCCACAAAGTGTGGGTAGGGCGGCTTGGTGCAAGCAAGTTAGGTAAGTAGTATTGGTGCTGTTCTGCTTCCTGAAGGTGGCCATTGTTTATGCTGGGTGTAGGGTCAGTGGAGGGAAATGGTGCTGGCCAGGTTCTTTGTTCCTGAAGGGTGACTTCCCATGATCCCTGTTTCTCTGGTCAGCACACTGAGATGAGCAAATCACTTTCCCTCACACCTGCCTCAACCTTTTTCAAACTGCTGGTTCTGTGCTGTATCCACACAGGCTGTTTGTCATTCTGTATCTTTAAGGGTGGGGGCTCTACTTCCTGAAGCAGTCCAGGCTCTCCCAGAAGTAAGCCCACTGATTTTTAAAATTCCAAGCTTTAAGTCCCACTGGTTTTAAGAACTCATGAAACTCAGTCACTCTCACTTTCAAAGGTATGTATTACAGCAATTAGTCCTCCACATTAATGGACTCCCCTGTGTGAAAGTCTGCTTTCTGTCCTTCACACCACTGACTTCCTCCTCACCACAGATGGCCACAGTCTGTTTCACTCCCAGACCTTGTCTTTGCCCTTCCCTCCTGTGATGTGGCTTCTTCCCTGTCTTTGGTTGTAGGGTTTGTTCTGCCAGTCTTCAGGTCATCTTCTGGGTTATTTACACTGATACGGGTGTTATCTAGTTTTATCTGTGGGACAAGGCAAGCCTACAGTCCTCCTACTCCACCATCTTCCCAGCTGACTGGAAACAAATATTTTAAATCTCAGCACAGAGTGAGGTAGGTAGAATCCTGCCCCCCTCCCCAAAGATATTTATATTCTAATCTACAGAACCTGTTACTATGTTACTTTACATGACAAAAATGACTTATTCAACATGATTACAATTATGGACCATGACATGGGAAAATTCTGGGTGAGATCTCTAATTACATGGGTCAATGAGCCCGATGTAATTACATGAGTTTTTAAAAGTGGAGAACCTTCCCCAGCTGTGGTCAGAAGGAGATGTTATTATGGAGGAATGGTGAGAGAGATGCTATGTTAGTGACTTTGATATAGAGCAAGGGACCCAGGAACCAAGGAATGTGGGTGTCCTCTAGAAAACAGAGCAGTCTAGGAAAACAGTTCTGTCACGGAATCCAGGAAGGAATGTAATCTTCTTGATAACCTTGATTTTAGCCCAATGAGATCCATATCTGACTTTTGACTTACAGAATTGTAAGATAATAAATTTGTATTCTTTTAAACCACTAACTTTGTGGTAATTTGTTACAGCAGCAATAGAAAACTAACCCACTGAGATTGAGACAGAGGGTCAGAGAAGGATGCACACACATTCATACACTCCAGACTTAGACTTATGAGAGATCTGACTCTAGGCTCTATAATCTCCCCATCATACTAACCCATGTTGGAGAACCATATTTTCTCCAGAAGCCTCTCTTTCTGTGGATCAAGGACAGATTTTATAGCAGGAGATGTAATTTCCTGGTCTGACATGAAAATTCTTATACAGAGTAAAGATATAATACTATGACATCGGATTTTATGGAAGGTGAGTATAAAAAACATCATTTTGAGGAACATGTCTATGTCTTCTCTAAACTTAGGGTAGAATCTATTGTCTATTATACTTGGCAATGCTAGTTATATTCACACATGACTGATAAATACCATTTTACTCTTCACTGATAGGAGACACTGTGCAACTAGAAGGGACTTTAATATTTCCACAAAACAGCAACTTTATAACACAGTATATTTTATATTGCCCTTGTTTCTCTTTCTAAAAAAATGAAGAGTAACAGTAACAATTTTTAAAATATGTGAACCTAGCAACCAAAATTTAACAAATCAAATTCTAATAAATCTAATCACATAGGCTTGGTCAAAAATATACCACTGTTTTTATATTAGTATTTTTTTTTCTATTTTAAATTTATATAGATGATAGCTAGCTAGCTAGCTAGATAGGTATAGGATGTGACATATAATACTGGATAAAACACAAAACAGGGAAATATATATATATGGGTTTCAAAAACGTTTATATCTATATCTGTATATCTATATATCTCTATTTATATATATATCTACATATATGTATAGATATATATATCTGGGTTTCAAATAATTTTATTTCGTATATTGTAACAAAGTATCTTACTATGTAATGTAAAATTATAGTACTTTTAATATATGCAAGAATATGCATAATATTGAAAATGTGTTTTGTGTAATGCTCTGGTGTATATGCATACCTATGAGTACTTACCCCCACCCACCTCTATCAACACACACATTACATTTAAGCTATATAATACTATATATACTGGGAGTTAAACATAGTTTTTATTTTCAGTGGCAACTCTGGATATTTAATAGTTATTTTCTAAAATGCTATTGTGAACAAGATTCAGATGGCTCATCCAACTGCCTTGGGAAAATATATGCATATTAAAGGATATTGTGGTAAAGGGAAATTATTGGAAGTGTATTTCTCATTCACCACTTCTCAACTAAGTATATACAACATCGATGCATATATTGTTCTATATCCTGTGTGCTTGAGTGTGTGTGTATATAGTTAGTTTATTTTTGAAAGTGATCCTAGAGATTAGTAGTGAGGAACTAGAAAGGGAAAATAAGGAAGAAGAAAAAGCCAATCAAAAAGTACATCATCAAACTGGTTATTATCGTTATAGGCACCTGGGCCTCTATTTCTGAGAACATTTAAAGACTCATGTGGAATGCACCTCTGAGTTGTCCATCCTGGGGACAGAAAAGGGAGTACCCAGTTCTTCTACTGCATTAGTCAAGACTTGACCATGGGTTGTTATTGCCTTTGAGCTTCCAAGTTTGTGCATTCAAGGGGTTAGGTTCCTCCTGATATCCCATACTTTGACATCAGAAAAATCATAGGACACTAAGAGAGAGAAATGTAGTTCAGCTGAGACAATCAACTCTAACTTGCAAAGTTGTTATTGCAGTAATGGCTGGAATAAAAGGTGGAGCATGAGAAATGGCTGAAACACATAGGTCAAGATAGATAGATAGATAGATAATAGATAGATAGACAGACAGACATATATATCCTTATATAGATAAGATCTTCATATGCAAGCATTTGTTTCCACCCAGTCTTTTTCCAAAAAAGGTTTTATTAACATTTTAAAGTACACATGTATGCATCCCTATATGTACATACACAAATGAAAATGATTTTCCATGGGAAATAAATGATTTCCCATGGTTTAAACCAAGGTGAGCAAACATTTCAGATAACACATTGAATTAAAATGTGCAAAGTACATCATCATTATCCAGGGCCATCTTGGTACAATCAAGCAAAGAAGCCAAACAGGTGAAACAACACCAATACAGGGGGCTGTGTTTAGGGTCAGAATTTCAACTCTGTGGAAAGACCCTGGACAACACCAGTGGTAAATATTTTCGGGTTTGCAGGCTATAAAGTCTCCAGGTCTCTATTACAAATACTCAGCTCTACCATTACAGGACAAAAGCAGCCTCAGGAAATTAATAAATGAGTGTGGCTGTGTTTCAATAAAGCTTTATTTACAAAAGCAGTTGGTAACTTGCTGGACCCCTAGTTTTAATAATGGGAAAAATAATTTTTGTAATATGAGATTACATATATATATATACATATAAATATTACATATAATATATACACACATATTTGAGGTATTTATTAAATTATTTAATAAGAAGTTTGGAAAACAGAGATAATGAAGAGAAATTACTGAGCATGATCTGAGCATGATGTGTTAAATCCTATCAAGTAAAAATAGAATGAATGAGAGGTACATGCTGAGAGCATAGGAAATAACGTTAATATTGGAATCAGGAAACTTAGTTCCTAATCCTTTCTCTGCTACTTCATCTTTGTCATTTTAGGCAAAACACTTAAATCATCTGTGCTTAAATTTCAATATTTTAAAAATTGGAACAATATTAGAAACTTGCAAAATTGTTGTGAAAGTTAAATGTAACTGTATGGAAATGCATCAACTCTGTGCCTGCCATACAATAAACTTTCAATAAATACCAGTTAAATCTCAATCAGATAGCTTACACAGAAGCTATGATCATTTAAGTTACTGAAACTGACCTCTATGTCCACACATGTTGTCTGTATCTACAACAATAAGGCCATTTTGCCTAAAATCACAGATCAGCTGTGTGAGAGTCAGCAATAGTACATTCTGCCAATGGTAGGACCCTGACAAAAGCCTCATGGAGGAATGTCTAGGCAGGAATTCAGGTATCGCAGCAGCATGAGGTAATTTCTGAGGCTTCTCTGGAACATGAAATTCTATGATCCTGAATCACATCTCTTTTTGCTTTGAGAAAATGTAATTAACATGGGGCACCTGGGTGGCTCAGTAGGTTAAGCATCTGCCTTCAGCTCAGGTCATGATCCCAGGGTCCTGCTTCCCCCTCTGCCTCCGCTCCTTGCCCCTGCTCGTTTTCTCTCTCTCAAATCAATAAAAAATTAAAAAGAAATGTAATTAACAATAATATAGCTTCCAACTTTTGGTAACAGCTGAATTATAAAGCAAAAGCTACCTAAGAATATTTCAAAGCAGAAATGCTAGCAAGCAATTTATTTTGGCAAGTGAGAGCTCTGGCATCTTCTGTCCTTAAAGATTATTGCCTAATGGATCTGCTTCCCTAAGAGATAGGTAACTATGTGACTCTCTCAAAATGAGCTCACATTCTGGAAAAAAAAAACCTTTCCAGGAATATATCACTAGGGGATGGGGAAGTCTCATCAATTTTTTCAATAGAGTCAGTGGGTTATGCATAACATCTTTTAGAATGGGTTTTAAACTTCAATATCATGGAGTGAGAATTCACAGTTGTAACGTTCACTTATCAAGGATCAATAAGCTTCATTCTAAAAACCCTTTCATCATCAGCAGGGACAGGAATCTCCCTGCAGTTGCTGTCTTTCTTAGCTGCAGTTTTGGAGTGCCCACTGTTTCAAGAAATAGGGTAAGCCCCTGTCAGAAGTGAGTGAAATTCAGCATGAAATCATTCTTCTCACAACATCACTTCTTTGGGAATGCATCTCCAAAGTCATTAAAGGTTTACTGAGTGCCTCTTAGGATGCTGCTTATGTGAAATGTGGTGAAGAGATGCAGAGACATGGATAGGAGGAGAAAAGGAGCTAGTATCACCCAATTTAGCTAGGTCAGTAAAATGTTTCAGTAGAACCTTCTGGGAAGTGTTCGTATAACTATACTACCATTCAGTTATTTGGGTGATTTTCTTGTTGCAGACTGATGATAACTTTTCATTCATTAATTTAACCAACATTCATTGCCACTTAGTCTGGCTCATATCTTGGATAAATACAGAATTAACATGATAAATAAAATTCCATCTCTATTTTCAAGGAGGAAATACATGATTTAGGGATTATGAAATCACCATGAAGATGGTTATGTAATGGAGGTATCTCTTTGCTATGTATCTCACCTTCTATGTGGACATTTCTCAACAAATAGACACAGATAGGGAGGGGGACAATATTTGCAATAGTGTTAGATAATATTAAGTTCAGAACTTATGAACAGCCCCTGGTGATTGCCTCCTTCTACTAATTTATTCACTTGACTTTCCTGGTTTCTCCCCTTGGCTAATTCTTTTGGCTCTGTA
Source organism: Neomonachus schauinslandi (assembly GCF_002201575.2). Lineage (NCBI taxonomy): Eukaryota > Metazoa > Chordata > Mammalia > Carnivora > Phocidae > Neomonachus > Neomonachus schauinslandi. The sequence goes on along the minus strand of NC_058418.1, from coordinate 37,846,224 downwards.
ACTCAGTAACTGTGACCTTCTCAACTCCATTATTTAGAATTTGAGTTTCAGTTAATTTTTTCTGATTTTAATCTTGGCACTGTTTCATGCAAATGTTTAAGTATGAGCACATGGCTTTATATACCAAATTTTCTGTGGGAAATGCAGAACATCCTCCCCACCTCCCCAGGGCATTCATCCAAGGACTCCCTAAATTCATACACCTCTACTCAAACTCACTAAAATTTTAGAGGATCTGGATAAATACACATGATGTGCAGGAAATGTAATCTCACAATCTTTCCTAGAGTCAGTCAAGTCTTCCCAGAGGAGGAAATATTTGAGATGAGATTTAATAGACAAAAGCATTTTGCTACATAGATAAGTTTAAAAGAGCATTCCAGATGGACAGATTCTCATGTTCAATTGTCTAGAAAAATGCAAATATACTTCAAATAACCATAAAGTCACTGGGAATTGCCAAATTATCAAGTCAAAGATGAAGTGCTTAGGGAGACATGGTTCTATCATGAAGAGGCTTGTAGATCTTGATAAAGATTCAAATTATAATATATATCATCATGAACAACCAAAGGATGCCAACAAGACAGTGAATTACCAAACTGTAATATAGTCATCAATTCAAAGAAGATGGGTTAAAGAAATTAAAAAACAGAAGCAAGAGACAATGACTAGAGTCAAGAGGCCAAATGGCAAGGGTCTGAAATATGACACAGTGGTCAGGGATGGAGAACATGAAAAAAGTGGGTTTTGAAAATATTGTCTGGGGAGCCAGTGTCATATAGATGGCAAGTTGGCAGAGCTACATACAGATTTGGAGGTCAGAATCTGATTTGAAGACATTTATTTGGAAGTTTTCTGCATAGGCGTAATAGCTGAGACCATTGACATAATTCAAATTGACTAAGAGAAACGTGCTGGGTGAGAGCAGAATATCAGGGATACAGTCTAAGAATCAGGAACCACAATTCATTCAGTATTTATTTTTTTTAAAGATTTTATTTATTTATTTGACAGAGAGATAGAGCACAAGTAGGCAGAGTGGCAGAAGGAGAGAGAGAAGCAGGCTCCCCGCTGAGCAGGGAGCTCGTCGTGGGGCTCGATCCCAGGACCCTGGGATCATGACCTGAGCTGAAGGCAGACACTTAACTGACTGAGCCACCCAGGTGCCCCCATTCAATATTTATTGATGAGCCTTTTTTAGGCCTAAAATTGGGAAACCCTCAAGACTCTAACAAAAGAGGGGTGGGAGAGATGCAAGAAAAAGAATTTCACATTTAACATATTTTGAAAATAAGAACAAAATACAAAATGCCATCACTGAAGTTCACTTACTCATTTATCAGTTTATTTAATTAAAAAAAATATTCAGGAAGCACCTTGTATTTTGTCAGGCACTATGCCAGGCAACTTGGATGCAGCAGTGAAAGAATCACATAAACTTGCTTCTCAGCCTCTTGATGTTTTCTCCTTGTACTAGCTCCATGTACTATCACATGACTTCACCAAATTACAATCTGTGGCACATGCTGTTGACAAAGAACGTCACTTGTGGACTAATGGGTGCTACAATTAATAACTAGAAAAATAAAATCTGACAACATAATGAGGATTATGAGAGAGACACAAAAATCTGCACTGCATTTCTCAGTGCTGGGGTTATGTGAGTAAATTCATGCATTCAAATAAAAACTTATTTTATCTTCTGAGGTAATTCACCTCTTGAGAGAGAAAACTAATCGACTGGGAATAGAGTGAATATGATTTCAATTGCATTGTCCTTTAGACTTTTACTAGAGAAGACAGTTGATGCCATAAGTGATTATAATGTATTCTGGATGTTCACCCTCACTGACATGAATACTCCGTTGTGTTCTATGGCTAAAAAACACACTCTTCCAAGATACAACTTTACTAACATTAAATAAAAATCTATATGGACTGCTTCCAGTTGTCTCTCTTGTGACACAGGTGCAGATTTTATCCTGTGTCAACTTCTACCTATAGAAATGATACTTTGTTAATGGAAAGAGGAGGGGAAGGAAAAACAAGAACAAAAAATATCGGTTTATTATTTTGCCTAACTGGATACACTCAGCACCTGTGTTTTCAGACATATTCTAATATCATGTAGTGGGAATGTTTCAGTAGGACTTGTTGGAATAAACTTAAGACAGATGAACAAACCCAGGTTGCTGAGTTTCAAGAGAATCATTTGATGTCAAAAGCAATTCTAAGTTAGTACTGAACCAAAGTGTTTAGTTATCACTGGGGAACCAAGAGGTCCCATCTAAGGAAGGACACTGAAAGAAGAGAAAGTCCAGATGGATGGGGTATCTCAAAGTCCAGGGAGACAGGTGAGGCAGAAATCTGTGGTAGGCAGTAGCACTCCAAAGTGAGAAAATTACCAACTATGTTAAGACTATGTATTTTGTGGGTTTTTGCCTCTTTGCTTTTCTTTCTGTGTGTGTCTTTGTGTGTGTGCGTATTTTAGGGTCAGAGGAACAGGTAGCAAGAGATGCAGACAGATGTCTCATGTTAGGACTGGGTTTTACCTTTTTTAAATGTTTGTTTTGCTTGGTTTTGTTTTTCTTTGTTTTTCCAAAGATTACAGCAATATGTCCAGATCAGGTACATAGCAAGTTGGCAAGTTGGCATGATTAAAAGGTTAGATTAAAATATTAAATTTCAATTAGAACAGAAACACATCATGTTTGGAGCACATATATATATATATATATATATACAGTCTCTGTATGTTTACATGTGAGCTTTGTTTGAATCCTTTTTGGCCCTAAAAGAAAAGTTAAAACAAAAAGATGTTACCTCCAAATATTTCTAAGTGACATTATGTAAACAAAGTGTTTGGTGACTGTGTTTGTCTCCCTATCTATCTATAGCTATCTATCTGTCTATCATCTATCTATCCATCCATCATCACCATCACCATTATAATCTATGTTCCCTTTAACACAGTATCCTAAGGAAGAAAAAAAAAAAACAAAAACATTTGATAATTTTAGAATATAGCCAAGTGACACTTGGGGAGATATACTATTTGAACCTTAGTTTCTTGTGAATAATGTTGTTTGAAAGGTATATATATGTATATAGAGCATTTATCACATTGTTTTGGTAGTTAGGTCTTTTGTGAGAGATTTTTAGTTGGTTTCTGTTTTAAGGACATATAAACATACTTTTTTCATACCACCAATGAAATGGATTTTAACCCAAAAAACAGGAGGGGAAATTAAATTATGTAAAACTGGAAAGTTAATATTTATTTATTTTTATTACCCTGAACTGAAGATGATGACATTTATAAGGTTAATCCTTAGGGCAGTCATTCTGTAGGATTCTCAGTATATGTAGATACTCTTGCATTGTGCCAGAGCTCTTGGAAAGACTACATGCATTTTCTCCCAAGGTGACTTTACTCAGATGTTCTATGGTACGTAGATACAGATGATTGCACAACCCAGAATTTACTTGTGTGTGTGTGTGTGTGTGTGACATGTTTACATCTTTCAAGAAACATTAATTGAAATAAATAAGTATTATATATGTACTTACATGTTAGAGAGGCAACCAAAGTTGGTATCATTGCCTCTTGTTTCTTTTCTGCTTGCTATTTCTCTCTATAAAAATATAACCATCAGTGCTTCAAGGAAACCTATAGGTCATTTACCATAACCATCTCAAATTACATAGTTGAGAAAATTAATGTCCATAAAAGTAAACTGACTTGTGGTAAGTCCTATAGCAGGACTAGAATGTATGTATCCAATTTTCACTCCAACTACCCCCCCAAAAAGTCATTTTCCTCAGAGACTTTATCTGTGATCTACAGTTACACTCTATCTAAAAAATGTCTGAGGCAACTATTCAAGTTCCTGTGACTTTTTCTAAAACTGAGTCACTCTAAGGAAATGAGGACAAAATTTTAACTTTCTATCATTTATAACCTGAATTAGAATCCAGCAGCATTTCATACTTTTACAATAAATCCCGATGCTGGATATTGAAGAACCATAATCGAATTCAAGCAGTTTTATTTTCTTTTTCTTATCTTTTACTGCCAAGCCAAAGGCATCTCTAACATTCTACTAATAGCTACACAGGAGTTAGCTGCTATGGAATATAGGTAGATTAATGGAGAAGTAGTAATGATAACAACAATGACAATAAATACTTATTGTATTTAATATAATACTTACATTAGTTTGCTAGGGCTGCCATAACAGTACCATAAAATGGGTGGCTACACAGCAGAAATTTATTGACTCTCTTATAAAGGTTAGAAGTCCAGAATCAAGGTGTCCACAGGTTTTTTTCCTTCTGAGGGTTGTGAATTTATTCCATGCCTCTCATCTAGCTTGTAGTGGTTTTCTGACAACCTTTGACATGTTTGGCTTGTAGAAATATTACTCTGATAGCTGCCTTCATCTCCAGCTATTTTTCTTATGTGCGTGTATGTCTCCAAACTTCCCTCCTTGATAATGACACCAATCATATAGGACAAAGGTCCACCATAAAAGTCTAATTTTAACTCTATTACATCTATAAAGACCCTGTCTCTAAATAAGGCCACATTGTGAGTTACTGAGGGTTAAGACTTAAAAGTATGTATTTTTGAGGGACACAATTCAACCCATAACAATAACAGTGAGTAAAAGAACAATAACAATGATTAAATTCCCAAACATGTTTAATAATCACAACTCTGAGAGTAATATATTAGTAGCCTAATTTTATAAAAGGAAATAAAAAGTTGATAACTTTTCTAAAGCCATGTAACTAGCAAGACATTCATTTGCAAATGATGGTGACTTTGCACATCAAGTCACATTTGGCAATGACTGGAAACATTTTAGTTGTCATTGAGGATATTCTACTAGAATCTGGTGAGTAGAGTGCAGGGATGCTCATCCTAAACCTTCTAAAATGCACAGGACAACATCCCTTCCCCAGTAGCAAAGAACCCAAAACGTCAACAATGCCAATGTTGAGAACTCTTGGTATAAGAGTACAATCCAGGCCTTGAAACACATCAGACTAACCCTAAGACCTGTGTTCTCAACTACTAAAGGACAAAATCAGTAGTAGGAGGACTTCTTGCCTGTCAGGAGCTAGTGTTCTGAGTTTGTGTATAAGTGGTCAGGAGAGCATGGCTCAAAATGGTGGGAGTGGAAGTCTACTTTTTCTTAAAAGCCTCATAGGCATTTTTCATCCTAACATTAATTTTTTTAAGTTTATTTTGCTGTTTCAATGTTAGTAGTAATGTAAATTTTCAGATAATATTGGAAAAATGCAGAAGAGTTGAAAAATAAAAATCGCCCACTTATTTAACTACACAAAGCCACCCATTTGATATATTTTAATATATTTCTGGGCTCTTTCTTTAGCACTCATTCTGATGGTTTTGGTCATATTGCATGTGTGCTATAATTTAGTGCCTAAATTTTAAAAAATAACAGAGTATATAGTATTTTTCTTATATGTGAAATCAGTATTTTGAACAAATTCATGTAGTTTTCCATATACAAGTCATATTATTTCTGTGTATTAAAATACCTTAGACATTAGGTGGTATCCAATTTTTTTTCTTTCTTTTATTTTCCTTTTCTGTCTTTCCATCTTCCTTCCTTCACTCATTACGTGTAATTTACTTTTTCTTATAATATTTGTCTCTCTATAAAACAGATAGCCAGAATTAGGATTAATAAAGCAAATAGTATAAAAAGTATTCTTGGGGCACCTAGGTGGCTCATTTGGTTAAGCATCAGACTTGATTTCGGCTCAGGTTATGATCTCAGGGTTGTGAGATCGAGCCCTGCATTGGGCCCCACACTGGATGTGGAATCTGCTTAAGATTCTTTCTCTCCCTTTCCCTCTGCCCTCCCCACCCACTCTCTCTCTCTTAAAAAAAATTCCTAAATTATTTTGTCATATTCTTTTTCCAAAGTGTTCATCTATCTTTCCTCATCAGGATGTGCATGTCTGTTTTTTTTTTAACCCTTTCCAGTATTGAACATGATGATTTAAAGGTGAAAAGGCATATTTCATTTTCCTGACTTAGAGAAGTCTATTACTTTTTCTATGGTAGCCATTATATTTTCACACCCATATTTTGTATATCTTTATGTTTTCTGTTTGTGTAAGAGAACATCTGTGTGGCTTCTATGCACCCCATTCAATAATGATATTTTAACATTTTACTGTCAAATTTATTTGAGACTCAGTTCAATCTATTTTTTCTTCCATTACTTATGCATTTTATGTAATTTTAAATTATAAATGTTATAATTAATGTTATATATATATAATAATTAAATTATAAATGTAATTACAACAACATGGGTGGATTTAGAAAGTATAATACTAAGTAAAATAAGTCAATCAGAGAAAGAAAAATATCATATGCGTTTATTCATATGTGGAATTTAAGAAACAAAACAAATGAACAAAAGGAAAAAAAAAAAGAGAGACAAACCAAAAAGCACCCTTAACTATAGAGAACAAACAGATGGTTACTAAAGGGGAGGTGAGTGGGGGAATGGGTTAATTAGGTGAAGGTGAATACTTATTGTGATGAGCCCTGAGTAATGTATAGAATTGCTGAATCACTATATTATACACCTGAAGCTATGATAACACTGTATGTTAACTATGCTGGGATTTAAAAAAAATAAAATTAAAAAGAGAGTTGGGTAAAATCACTATTTACTGAAATGACAATGAGACAGGTAAGGAGAAAAGAGCAGGCTAATTTTTTCAACAAATGTGGTAGATGAAGGAGTTGTAGCTGCCATAGAAGGGAGGGAGTCAAAACATAAATGGCTTCCAAGGAGGAAGACTATTAAGAAGTTGGGTAATTTGCCCTGCCGAACCCTTGAGGGACTCAGAATTTGGAGGTGAGGAAGGTGCAAAAATATGGGGATTCTTTATGTATGTGTGTGTATATATATATTTTTTTCTTTTGTTGAGCAGTTAACATCTCACAGGTTTCCTTTTCATGCCACACCCTTGGAAGATTACTCCTTCCTCTCCCACTGATTCTTCTTTCTCACCAGAGAAAACAAGCTTGCTATATAGAAATATTTAATCAAAACATTTACACTCAGCCATGCTAGTCGAAATGCAAAGCTAAGATGGAAAGACAGTTAAAGAAAAGTGAAAAAAAGTAATGGTCTATATATTATACTGTGGGACATTTTCTTCATTATCCACCCTAATCACAAAATTTAGGAAGCATGGCCTATGCACACCAGACAAGAAATTAGAGGATTTTTCTGTAGAAAACTGAATGATCCCAATAAATACCCCTACATGATATTTCCAGGACAATGTCAAGCATGTATATGTAGACAATAAACAGAGGATCCCTGACCATCACTAATTCTCCTATACACAAGTTTTAGTACTTTGTTGAATAGACAGCCAAGAATCACCAGATGTTTCAGGAAATCCTCCAACATGAAAAAGACTAATTTAAGCAAACAGAATATGATAAAATGCAAAGAACAAATAAAAATGAAAAAATCTTTAAATATGAAAATGATTTATACATAAATAAAATAAAATCTGTACGTCCTTAATCATTTGAAAGTTAGAAAGATAACATTGAAAGAATTTACAGAGTAAGCCAAAAGCAGAGAGATATGGAAAATAGGAGAGACAAATAAATAAAAAAAAAATTGATCAGGAGGCTCAACATTTAATTCAACAAGTTTTAAACAGAGAAAACAGTAAAAATAAAGGCTAGGAAATCCAAAAGGATCACCAAGAACCTAAAGAAAAACAAACTATTGTGTGCATGCGCACACACACACACACACACACACAGGGTAACATGCAAGCATGCACATCAAGGCATAGAACTGTGAAGTTTTAGAATCACCAAGGATAAAAAGGTAATCCTTAATGCCTTCTAAAGAGACTAGCAGGTCGGGACACCTGGGTGGCTCAGTCGTTAGGCATCTGCCTTCAGCTCAGGTCATGATCCCAGAGTCCTGGGATCGAGCCCCACATTGGGCTCCCTGCTTGGTGGGAAGCCTTCTTCTCCCTCTCCCACTCCCCCTGCTTGTGTTCCTGCTCTTGTTATCTCTCTCTCTCTGTCAAATAAATAAACAAAATCTTTAAAAAAAAAAAAAAAGAGAGACTAGCAGGTCATGTACAAACCAATGTAAATGCACATAGTATTGGACTTGCCAACATTAATACTGGATAATAAAATATATTGCAGCAATGTCTTCAGAATTCTTATGAAAAAAATAGCAGCTTCCTGTATTTCTATATCAAACCGATCATCAATGAAATGAGAGAGTAAAACACGGAAGGGCTAAAAATTATATATATATATATATACACATACACACACTGTATGTTTTGGGTAAGTATTGAATAAGATGTGAATTCAGCTATTTCATTATGGTTATGATATCCTCATGTATATTACAAGCTACTGCCACCCCTTATTCAACATTTAGTTTACATCAGCCACTATGCTAGAAGTGGCTATCTGTTACCTCATGTGATTATTACAGCAGCATTATAAGGCAAGTACTGATCGTCAGAGTAGTTGAGTAACTTATCAAAGTTTATACCACAGAGAGTTAGAAAAGCTAGGATATGACACTAGATCTATCTGAGATTCAAAACATTTGTTGGAAGCAGGAGGATGAACAGCATTAGGAAACATTGAACACCCCTTACCAGAAAGGCCCCCATCTACTTATGGGCGCCTCTTGTTACAGAAACTGTTTCTTTCCCCTTGGTCTAGGGGCATCACTTGATCAGGTGGACATTTCCATGGTGACACAATGCTGGGCTGACAACAGTCTGTTCAGAGAATTTTTTGTTGGCTATCTATCTATCGATCTATCTATCTGGGCAGGAGGGAGGATGGGCATCTAGAACTCTTTTGTCTAGTTTAATTTCACCGCACTTAAAAATAAACCCTGCCCTATAAATATGGTTGGCACCAATGATCTATTATCTGTAACTGTCTAGGAACGAGGGTAGTCTGCTCACAGAGCATTATCAGCTTATCTTCTCCTCAGCACTCAGTCAGGGGTAGGATAAGCTGTGCCAGCTGGAGCTCAACACACAGAACTCATCCACTATTAATAAATTACTTTTCAGGCACTTAGTTTCTTCCAGTGAAGTCCCCATGCAGTAGTGGACTGAAATGAAACATAGAATTCAGCTACATTCTCTTTTCTTACATATGACAAAATAAGGCTTACAATATTCTTTACACATCAAGATTATTTGGTGCTGGAACATAAAAACAACAAAATGACATTTCTTCCAATACATTTTTTATCTTTAAAATTATTTTTTTTATTTTCAAGTATGCACAATATACCTTCATGCTCTGTTCCCAGTCTCTATTCATACAAGGAAGAGAAGACTTGGCATTGAGAGGCAATTTAATAAAGAGCAAGTAACAGACATTATATGCCAAATCTCAGGACCAAGCATGAGATAATGCACTATAACTGACATTTTAGTGTTATCTGGCTAGCCTTGTTAAGCCACCCAACCTTATTGGACCTCAGTTTTTTCATGCACAAAGTGAATGGGTTGGGTGAAATCAGTATTTTTGAAGGTGGAACACTGCACTAATATGGTGAGATAATTTTTCAAGAGTCCAAAGATAATGAAATAGAAACAAAATAATAAAAATATAACCATCAAGATTTGGAAATGGTTTACTTTAAAAAAATAAAATGATTGGTTTCAGTTTTCCACTTTAAAATATTTGTTGTTTGAGATAATAAGAGAACACTTCAAGCTGGCTCACAAAAAAAAGGGGGGATTTGATTATAACAATATTTACGTCTTAATTTCACAGACTCCAAAGCCTGAGAAGTATTATAGCTAGAGGATATAGAAACTGGAACACTATCCTGATCAGACATCTTCTCCGTCTCTCAAGATGTATATTTTATCTTTTCTTTCCATAATGTGACTCTTTCTCCTGCCTTGCTCTGCATTCATATATGGCTTAGCTCCTTATTCTACATGTATTTGAGTGTTTGTACAACTTAGCTTACATTGTCAATAGAGAGAATTATACAGATACCTATTAAACTAATGAATTTTCTGGTACACACAGCTGCCTACATAGGGCCTGTAAACTGAAAAAGTTAAATAGGCAATGGCTGACCATCTTGATATGCTTTCTTAGTACGTAGATCTACAATTAAAATTTAAATTGTGAAAAATCTGAAATTTACTTTATCTAGGTCTGCAGTGAACAGAGCGATATTAGTTCGTTCTTTTTTTTTTTTTAAGATTTTATTTATTTATTTGAGAGAGAGAGAATTAGAGAGCGCACTTGAGAGGGGGGAGGGTCAGAGGGAGAAGCAGACTCCCTGCCGAGCAGGGAGCCCAACGCGGGACTTGATCCAGGGACTCTAGGATCATGACCTGAGCCGAAGGCAGTCGCTTAAGCAACTGAGCCACCCAGGCGCCCGCGATATTAGTTCGTTCTTAATGCATGCGGTGACTAGGTATTACTGTAGTGGTTTATACTGTTGCTTTTTTACCCAAATAGACATTTCCCATATGTGGTGTTTGCAAATATGGTTGTTATTTGTCTTGCAAAAGGAATGATTGACAATCCCTAAATGCAATGATCCCTACCTTTCCTTTGGGTTTTGGAGTTTTATAAAGGTATAAGACAACTTCTGCTGAGGGGATATCTTAGTTGATTTTTTTCTTCAGTTCAGCACTTAGCTTGTACCAGGCATGGTGTTTAAAACCAGTGACACACAGGTGAAAAGGCTGAAATATGTTTGGTTTTTGTTTGTTCGTTTGTTTTTAAATTTATTTACTCATTTGCCAGAGAGAGAGTACAAGCGGGGGAGTGTCAGGCAGAGGGAGAGGGAGAAGCAGGCTCCCCGCTGAGCAGGGAACCCAGTGTGGGACTCGATCCCAGGATGCTGGGATCATGACCTGAGCCTAAGGCAGCCACTTCACTAACTGAGCCACCCAGGCATCCCAAGGCTGAAATATTCTTAAGAGGCCTACAATGTGCTAGCAGAGACAGACAAAATAAATGATGCCAATGTTTTATTGTAATAACCATACCAAGCTTTAATAGTGGAGCTCCTGAGAAACCTTCAGTGAGGACTGTCCTAAAGAAATAATGTGGTATTGTATCCTAATAAGGAATTGAGTTCCATATGATGAATATTGTAGGGAGAATAAACACTATGAATAGAAACATAAAGGCATGGCATGAACAGGGTTGACCATACAGTGTTAGAGAAATGCTGAGGTCAGTTTTGTAGTTGCAAGGACAGTTTTGGGGTGGGAGACAATAAATTACCCCAATGAGCATTTGGATTAATTGAATTAAGACAGTCTTCTAAGGAGAAACTGACAATGAAGTCTGCCTTGGCTCCCCTTAATCTTCTCACTATGGATTTGCTGTCAGAATTTTGCTACCTTTAATGAATTGCGAACCCTGTGTGTGTAATTTCACCCCAGAATTCTTCTGAGAGTCAACTCTACTAACATATTTACCATACATCCAGCCAGCTTTGCATCTTTGAGTTGCAAGTTAAGATACTCTAAGGTTAATGAGAAGAAGCTCCCTGTACAAAGACTGTGAGGGTGACTTGGCTCTTCTAGTTTCATTCTTTCCATCCCCTGCCCAAAAACATCTGACAGAAGACCTTGGAAGCTAGTAAGAAGCCCTTGTACTAGAGAGGGATGCTGACTGAGAGCAGATAAGGCCCAGTCTGGGAGGGGCCTCATTAAAGTCTTGCTTTAAAATATGGATTTAGTAAGCATCAAATGTCCTCTTGTGTAGCCCATTAGAATGTTTCCCACATAACTTCAAAAAAGAAATATACTAGATATGTAAGATGTAAATCATTCTCCCATATCTCTTCATCTTTTTGCACAGTGCTGGGTAAGTAGTAAGACTCAATAAATGCTTGTTTAATTGATGATATTGGCAGCTCATTCACTTTATTCTAATTAAATTTCTCTCTCTAGGTGTAAAATGGCTTTTCATTGAGCACATTTCAGATAGAAGTTTTTAGACAGAAACAATGGAGCCACAAAATGAACTCAAATGCTGTTTGGTTTGATGAGTGCATTTTATTATCTGCTGTTTGCTAGCAATTAGATACCCAAAATCTGAAGTTTTGTAAACACAAGGGGGATTAAAGTAGGGTGAGCTCACCAACTATTTGTGATGCTTTTCAAAGCAATTCGGTTGAACTATCTTGTTTTTTATTGCTTGTTTTGCTTTGTTGTAAAAGATTCTTTGAAGCATATCTGCTCTCTCAGAGGAACTTGGTGAAAGTGGCATTTGAGTATTTAAGAAAAGAGCCTCAGGACATATAAATAGACTCTCATTTATCCAGAGGAGAGTAAGTTCGGAAGATCTTCTTGCACAACCCACTTCAATCACCTCCCCAAAAGATCTTCATTTCAGCTGGTGAATCTGGGAAGCTCATATGTGTTTTGTCACAGCTGTGTGTGAAATATTATGTAATTAAATTTTACATTACATCAGTCCAACTGCATAATAAAATGTCATCTGGTTAATTTTGGTTTCCAAATGTACTTTATAACCAACTCAGAGAAAATATTACATGTGATTCATGCCACAAATTGTTATGTAGGCATGTACTAGCATATTTATGGTATTATACTGCATGCCAAATGATGCACTAAATTCAAATATGGACATGCTAATTTCCCTTGTGTTGACAATATGAAGTTGTAAGCATTATTCTTTAATCAGAACGCAACCAGTTCACTGAAGTCATAAAGTGGACTTCTCCCAAATCTGCTTCCTTCCTTTTTTCAAAGAAGTAAGCTCATTAATTCTTCAAAGTATCAGTAGACAAATGTTCTTAAAAGATTTTATATATATATTATATATATATATATATATATATATATCTTACAAATTCACAGTTTAATTACAGAATGGGATGCAGGGATATTCTGGAACAAATATTACTTATCTGACTATAAATGTCTTTGATAGTCTTACTTGTCAAAATTATTAGAAAATAATACAGGTAAACAAATTGCCTGGATATGGGAAATGCCTGAGATTTGGTATGGTGTTTAATCAGGCTGTCTTAACCAGAAAAAAATGGAAGTGATGATATTAAAGAGTATTTTACTGTATAATGAAAAAAATGTGCCCTTAATTTTATTCTTTTTCCAGAATTTAGAAATTATCTGGAAGAGAATAATATCAATTGTGCTTATACTAGGTTCTATGCATTGGGCTTTGTAAGTGTTATCTAATTTTATTATTACCAAACCTATGTGGTTGGCTTAACTTTTTTCTTTCTTTTTTTTCCTTGTTTTTAACATGAGAAAAACTGGGATTTGGTCAGGCAGCTACATTATGATAAAAGTGTAACTATTGGGTAGATTCCAAGATGACATATAGGTAACAAGTGAGTGGAGAGTGTACCAGGTACCATGTTATTTAAATTAAATGTATGGATTTATCAGCACTCAAGTACTAGTTCATTTATTTATTTAACAAATACTATCAGTAGTTCCTTGAATACAATGGAAACAATGAAAACAGTGGTACTAGGGATAGTGGCCAGAGGGTAGTTTGGGAGAACTTTAGCTACTTTATTAGGACTCCAGTATTACTGTCAAGAGAGTACCCCTAATGTGTATTATAATATGAATGGTCCCTCCTGGAGTTATGCAATGTAATGTAGCAGCTCCTCTTGTAATTTTGTCAGTGCTGATTCCCCAATCCATGCAAGATAAACAAATAATCCAAGTAATAAAGAGTTTACTATGCAAATGTAGCCCCCAGGAAAAATCACTAATACACAGATTGACAACTCTGAGGTCCTCTTATACAGATATGTTAGATTCTCTAATCTTAATGAGCTATTAACACTGATCAAGACAAAATTTGTTTGTTATGTTTGAAAGTTTGGAAAGATTCTTTGTTATTTACATATATTCATTCTCATTCATTTTTTTTTAGTCAACATTGCTTTAGTAATAAACACATCCCATGCATTATTGTAGTCACCAGGGATGCAATTGTCAAAATAAAACAAAGTCAAATCCATCTATTTTCTTAGCGATCTCACATGCTGGGGGGAGGGGAGAGTTAGGATAATTAAAAAGTACATTTTTAGGGATGCCTGGGTGGCTCAGTAGGTTAAGTGACTGACTCTTGGTTTTGGCTCAGGTCATGACCTCGGGGTTATGAGATTGAGCCCCACATTGGGCTCCACACTTAGCACTGAGTCTGCTTGAAATTCTTTCTCCCTCCCCCTCTGTTCCTCCCTGTGCTTGTGCTCTCTCTCTTTCTATAAAATAAATAAATAAATAAATAAATAAATAAATAAATAAATAAATAAATAAATCTTTTTAAAAAGGGTACATTTTTATAGAATGTGATAAGACTTTATATGAAGAAAGGGCAAGATGCAAAGAAAGCTCCTTGGAGGGACACCTAACACCACTGGGGGGTAAAAAGAAAGGCTTCTGGATTATTCTTTATTTGTCCCCCAGATCCATTTTCTACCCTTCTCTGTTTTGTCTTGATCTATGCTGTCTAAAGAAGGCATCTCCTGAGTTCCCATACTCTCTAACTTCTCTTGGTTTTGGCCAATGGGAGGCATCAACAGGAGATAAAAAAGGCACAAGAAGAGAGAATATAGGGATTATGCTCCTTCCTCTGTGCTTTTCTGTGGCTCTGGAAATGGCTTAATTCCCCTATAAATATAGTTGGGTGGACTTTTCCCAAAACTCCCATTCATACTACATTCTAGATAACTCAGTCATTCCCCTTGCATTACCCATTCGAGCAGTGGTAACAGCTTCCAGCTATCATAAGCCCACGTGTGACTCATCATCTCTTCTTGGTTTCCATAGCCTTATCTACAACTCTGTAAATAATTCCTCAGTTACATTCTCTTTAGTTAAATCAATCTGTGTGTGCCATAATTTCCTTTCAGGTTCTAGATGAGAGAGTTTCATTAAAAAGATAAGCCTTAGATAGTCTGTAGACTACACCAATGAAGAATGTTAGCTTTATAGTTAAATAAACTCAAGTTAAGATGTTCAGTGTACAGCTTAACTCTGTGAGGAATTTATATTGGTCTCTCTAAAGCTCAATCTTCTCATCTGTAAAATCACAAGATCTGGAAAGCCATGAAAAAAGTTTTGACTTTGTCCACAAGGCAATGAGAAGCTACTTTTATAAGCAAAGAGATGTCCTGACTGTTTCATGATGTCAAAAAGATTATACTAAGATTTTTGGGCCAGAGAGAATAACGTGTATAACACTGAAAGCCAGAAGACTGAAACTTTTTTGTTTTTGTTCTTAAATTTTAGACAGGACAATTCTATAAGGGTGATAAGAGAAGATCGAAGGGTTGATGTTGCTTATGCAATGTTGGGTCAGTGGCTTTCATCTCATTTCTAACTCCCTCTCTCTCTCTTTTTTTTTTTTTTTCATTTGCTTTCATTACACTGATGAGTGAGCCTATCGGGAAAATGGAAATGTGGTTGAAAGCAGAGATGGGTGTAGTATTTTTACTAATCAAGGCCTCAGGAAGCCTAGATTGAGTAGAATTGAGAATTGTTGGTGAATCAGTAACGTGAAAGGTAATTGTAAAGACTTGAAGACTTAATAGGGATTACATTTCATATGGCAAGAACCAGCAATCTACAACATATTCAGTTGATCTGGGGGAGTAGCTTATGATCCTAATGGTTGAAATTAAATAATAATAAATATATCCAATAAGAGAACTAAATTAGATACAAATACAGCTATCTAGGGAAGCTTCATTTGAAGTTGTGGAGAAACTAAAAAATGTGGATTCTGGTAGTGACTTTATAAATACTTTGTCTGTGGAAAGTAGTATATAAATTAAGATTGAGAATATATTTGACCCTTAAATCACATGGGGATTAGGGGTGTTAAACTTCCTCCCCAACACAGTTGAAAATCCATGTATAACTTTTCGCTTCCCAGAAACTTAACTACTAAAGCCTTTTGATGACCAGAAGCCTTACCGATAATATGAAGTCAATTAACACATATATTCATGTTATATGTATTATATATTATATTTTTATAATAAAGTAAGCTTGAGAAAAGAAAATGTTATTAAGAAAATCATAAAGAAGAGAAAATACATTCACAGTAGCATACTGTATTTACAGAAAAATATCCATGTACAAGTTTGAACAGTTCAAACCCCTGTTGTTCAAGGCTCACCAGGCTTTTCATATAAAATAACAAACACATAATGTAGGGGATATGTTGAATATAAATTAGTTTAAAAGAAGAAAGGAGATGCTACCTTATAAAAGAGTTGAAATAACAGTAATATAGCAAGTGGTTAAGAACATGATCTATAAAAATATTCAGACAAAACTGAGCTTGAATCTGGACTTTGCCAATTATTTCCTCAGTGACTATGGACATATTAATTAATCTCTCTAAGCTCAAGTTTTCTCATCTGAAATAGGGCCCTGGCCTCAAATTCTGAAGATAAATAAGTTTATTAATATGAATGTTTTGTACAAAACTATTGCTCACATGTAATTGCTGCTATTATTACTGTTAAAAATTAAGTTTTCATAAATAGAAGAAAGTCCAAGAGGTTTATAGGCCATAGGTAAATATCCTTAAATTGATGATTATTAAAATACATTAATATGAACTTTTTATGATAAATATTAAGGAAAGTCTAAATGATGTATTATTAGTTATCACTCTTTCTCCCCTCTCTCCCTTTGTATCACTTTCCAATATTCAAGTAAATATCTTGAATTTTTGTCAAGTAAATACTGGAGATTTGGGGGAGACTTTCCAATATTCAAGTAAATACTTGAATACTTGTCAAGTAAATACTGGAGATTTGGGGGAGACTTTTCTTTTATAATATAATTAATATCATTATGCACATTATGCCACACATTAATTTAGAGATCATTTCAAGTAGAGTTCATGAAATAATCCAAATAATTACATGTTCAATGTTGGAGTTGATGCCTTTGGAAGTACAAATAATTTCACAACTAAAAAGATATCTTTAACTCAGTCCAATTAAACCAACTCAATTGCTATATGGTGGCAATTTAAATTATGTTCCTATTTTTAATGAATTTATTACCTGCTAAGCATCACCATGCAAATTATGTGATCTTCTCTTGCAGTAATTCTTTTTTTTTTTTTAATTTTAAGAAGTGTGGAGAGACCAAGCAACTGTAAAAGAAGATGGAAATTTGAGCCCTTAACTTTTTTTCCACAGTAGATGAGATAGTACATGAAGTATCTCCTGACTGTGCCCTCATTTGTGATGTTCAATGAATATGGATTAGCAATTAACAATGGCTACACTCAAAGCTAAGATAAATTACAGGAATAAATTCAGGGTAGACATGTGCTGTGCAATTCGTATTGATCAGCTTGCAGGAAATGACCCCAAAACTACTTTCAACTCTATGTGCCTAGAGATAGTTCTTGTATCAATGTTTTGTTTTTTACATAGGAGCTGTCATTAAAGATGGTGGAAAATTCCTAAGAAAGCAATTAGTCTAGGATATACTCCAGAAGAATCATATTTATTTGGAAACTCAAAGAAAATAAAATCCATGCTTGCAATCTCATAGAATCATGATTTTATTAATAGCTCAATGATTCCCCTTATCACTCTGGATTGTCATTATCATTTACTCATCAGTTATTCCTACTAGCCCATGAACACCTTGGGAATTGATGCTGTATTTTGATGCTCTATGCACTCAATATCTGACATACAGTAGAGAGTGATAAATGTAGGTTAAATTAAATAAGGAATCTGGCATTCTTTAGAGCCTTGGAAAATATAGAATATTTTCTCATTCCACACATTTGATTTTTTCTCAGTAATTCTATAGGTCAAGATTTTTCACATGAGGAAATATAGAAATATTTCCAAGCTATAAAGAAGAAGAAGGACAAGCCCTTTTCTATTCTCAAAAAAAAAAAATCAAAAATTAAAGCTCAATGATTTTTATATATTGTCAACATCAACCCTTCTTTGGGCAGAATAGCAAATTGAGAATGAGTTTTAAGTATTTTACTAAAGAAGACATAGCTAGTAAATAACATTTTTATTATCCAAATGGGCTCAAAATAAAGCTATTTATACTTGATATTAGGCAATAGAAATCTAGCAGGATAGGGTGTCATTTATATTTCACAAAATGTCTAAGAACTTCCAACATATATGGAAACACAAATGAATTATTTCCCAAGATAATGGTTTATTCCAGTGTTGGTTTCTTCCATCCAGGACTTGTGCCTTCTAAATTTTTAAGAATAACTTGAAGGCTCTAGATCGCTTTGAGACTGCAGAAACACAGGAGATTTCTTTGACCACGTAAGGATGAGAAATGTCTTGATTTCAGCCTCAGATAGTCAAATGTGACAAAAAATATATATAAGATCCAGGCTAGCAATGTTTTATTAAGTTCTCATCCTGATGTCAATGTCTCTTCTAAACTACATTCCAATGACAAAAATTCAGAGGGATTGGCTGCTAATGTCTTGGCGTTCCTTTTCTTGATTTTGAAATCTCTGGGGACAGACCCAAACCTTTCTATTTCTACTTCTGTACCCCTATGTTTTTGTTGTTTTTTGCCTTGTTCTTTTTAAATCATTTTCCACAAAGAAGTCAGAGTCATATTTTAAAATATAAATTAGATCATGCCCTTACTTGGCCTTACATAAAAATAATCTCAGTGTCTATAGAACATAAAATTATATTCAAATTCCTTATCAGCAACAAATTTTCATATAATCTTGAAACTCTCTAACAAATTTGAGCCACTTTCTCCTTCCTTCACTACAATCTAGTTCTCTAATTTTCCTTTCAATTTTTAAAATATTTTTTTTTTAAGTTTCAGACACTTTGTGCATACTCTCTTCATCTTGGAATTCCATTTCCCTCTTGTCTTATAAATCTTCCAATGATCTTTTTTTTATTGTTGTTGCTGTCTTATCAGGTCTTTCAAACTAAACTTATTCTAGTAGATTTCTTTAATTGATCTCCATTGGGATAGTATTTTGTTTATTAACATCATAGCATTCATTTTTCACTATCTGACTGAATGATTATTGTTTGACCTATGCATTGGCATTCTTTCTTCAGTAAACATTGTGTTCTGTGAGGTCACAGGTGATCTTTATTTTACTAACTACTATAGATCAATTACCTAAGATAGTTCTGAACATATGTTAGGCACTAGTAAGCATTGCTTGATTTAATAAGTAAAAGAACAAATGAACCATTGTCTTGAACATACTAGCCACCGCATTATTATAAAGATGCCTGAGGGCTGGTATGGATCCAATTCAGGGTATACATATGCTGTTACAATGGCAGAGTTGTAAAGTTAAGGGTCCAACTTCTAATCATCAACTATATTCTCCTCCATTTTTTAGATAGTCCTCATTGGCCAACAAAATGCAGATGATTCAGAAAATATACACGATTCTTTAGTATTCCTCTCCATGGCCTTATTATTTAAAGGGTCATAAATAATTTGCTTGGAAATTAATAATTACTATATTTTTATTAATAACTTATTAACCTTCCCTATAAATGTATGCTACATGTAATGTGTTTATATAGATTTATATTAATCATTTGATAAAAAGAAACTTATCACTCCTAAAAAGATGCTAAAATTAATTTTTTCTAGTTTGCTAAGTTATATATTCTCTGTGTGTAATACCCTCTTAGGTAATAAGATGCATGCCATGTTTGGATAAGACTTTTCAGGGCACACTAGCCTCAAAAGATTCCCTAAGGGCCTAGAAAGAAGCTCAGGTTCTTTTCTTTCCCAGCACTGTGAGCACAGCATAGAGGATCAAGGGAATATTGGCTGAACATTGCAGCTCCTTACCATTCCAAAAGTGGCAGAGAAGAGAAAATCTCTTTATCTCTATACCATGATGTGTAAGGCAAATTAATGACAGATTGAATTGATGGAAGAGTTCAAAATCTAAGGAAATCTCATAATGAAACTTTGTAAAATTATTCATCTTCCAAGACAATTAGAATGATAAATGTCTCATGGTAAACTGATGAGGATACGTTTTTATCAGTAAAGAAAAACAAGGCTTACTTTGAAGTATGAATTTAGTGAATATTTACTGAATGAATACATATACCTGAGGCTATTTTAATCAATAAAGTATTTATCCATCTATGTATTTTTTCATGCATTCACCTATTTAGCTAGCTGTTCAACATACTTTTGAGAAACAGTTTTATTTTAGGTACTGGATTTGATGGTACAAATAATATATTAAGCAAAAATAGTTCCTCCCTCTGATGGAGAATATATCAAGTCATAACACACATTCTTAACTGTAATATATTGTAAAGGGCACCTGATAAAAATAAATGAAGCATAGTAACTATCCAAGGAAGAGATACATATATATAAATAAATATGATTCAATTTTTTAAATACCATAAGAAGTACATGTTCAGTATTTCAGCACCAACACTTGCAATTGGATTAGGACATTAGGAAACATTTTGTGGAATAAGTGTCATACAATCTAGCTGAAGAATGAGCAAGAATTTGGGGAAAAAGAAGGCAAGAACATTTCAGGCAAAAACAAAAGCTCTTCAAAAGAAAAACAAATACAATAAAGATGAGGTACATAGCAATGGATACAAAATATGGTGGTATTATATTGAGTTCATTATAAACCATGCAAAGAAGCTATGACTTTGTCCTATCTATAGTCGGACCTTCCAAAGTGTCAGGGCGAGTGAAGAAACAAATATTTTTGTCTTTAAATGGATCACTGCAGTAAAACTATTTGAATTTGTTAAATATATATGTTATAGGTATAGCTATATAGACATTCATAAGCAATAGCTAGATGTTCTACCTCACTTATTTTCTTAAAAAATAAGATATAAGAATTATTTTTCCACTTTATAAATGAGGAATAAAGTACATTTTTCTAGGTTATTCAGCTAGCAAATTGCCAGGATTGAATTTATGTCTATCCAACACACTAAACCTGTTAGTTCCTATTACTTGTGCTAGACATCTGATACTTTCTTCCTAAGACTAAAGAAGAAGCAAAGAGAGAGAATGAATTGTACCAATCCAGGTAAAATGCTTATGTCTAGTACATGGGCAGTGACTATGAGAATAAATTCAGTGTTTAAAATGATGGAGTATAAAAATAAATCAATAAATCAATAAAATGATGGAATATAAAAGAAAACATGGAGGATGTATCCAGGACAACCAATGCACTGATGGTTTTTATTTCAAAAGGAGAGCTCAGAGAACATGGGAAGACAAGAATACTTAAAGAAATAGTAGAAGTATGCTAAAAATGATAATAAATAATAAAATAATTCAAAAAGATCTTATTTGAATAGTAAGCAAATTAACCTAAAGAGTCTACATGCTAGACACATTAGTATATATTCATATATATTCATTCCAATTTTTCAATATTCCATCCTTCAGAAAACTATCTTTCTCCCATTCCATGTGGTCCTAATTGAACTGCCAATCTTAGCAACCTATCTAGCTCTGTGAAGATAGACCATAACATAGGGCCCGGTAAAACACACTCTCTATTCCCCCAGTGATTTTCATTGTTAACTCAAGTATTAATTCAAAGGCAGTTGCATCACTGAGGCTAAACCAAGCAGAGGAGTCTTCTCAGAAGTTGATCTGCAGCAATTGGATGAAGAAACTCTATTTTTACAAGACAAATTCTAAGGCTGAGGAGTGTGGCTATGGAGCTGTGACATACTTTTTAACTGCTATATGTGGAAAGCTTGTTTTCACAGTAAAACTGGGTAGAGCTAAGCAGAAAGAGAAGACGGAGGGAGGCCTATCACTTCATGACCCAGTTCCAAACTGTGAGAAGAAAGCGCCTGCAATTCTCCCTTTCAATCTGTGAGCTACCTTGGCATTCTTCCCAGGAAACAAAGGCATTTTGATGAAATCAACCACTTAAGACATGCCTTGATAACAATGATGGATTTCAGGATAAAGGGCAAAAACTACAAATATGCATGCATTTTTTTAAAAAGTAAGTAGGTGATGTACAACGAAACAAAATTCAAGGTAGCTTCAGATTTTTCCTTGAACTAAGACCCAGAAAATAGAACATCAAAGACTAAATGTTTGAGTAGACCCAAAGGAAGAGTATTGAAATGAGTGCATCTTATTCTATGATAGTGGAGACACATTACCTGCTCTTCTCCATCAACACTGTAATTTCCCAGTCCAGGTATTGTCACCTCTTGTCATTTCTTCTATTACCATCTCCCTGAACATCACTGAGCTCTGTAACAAAGATGTTAATCTCTCTTGTACCTGGCTGGTAGGAAGATTGATTGAATCAAATGAGATAGTGCCATGAAATAAGTCTCATTTTCATGCTTGGTTAAAAAATTAACAAATCTAAAGATAATATAAACACAGTTCACAAATATTGTGATACTGTAACTATATCAAAATCCATATTAGCTTTACATTAAAACAACTCTGATTACATCTGGTATCTTTTAAAAATCATTCTATGGGATGGCTCAGTCGGTTAAGCATCTGCCTTTGGCTTGGGTCATGATCCCAGGGTTCTGGAATTGAGTCCCACATCAGGCTCCTTGCTCAGCGGGGAGCCTGCTTCTCCCTCCACCTGCCGCTCCCCCTGCTTGTGCCACTCTCTTGCTCTTTCTTGCTCTCTCTCTCTGACAAATAAATAAATAAAATCTTTTTAAAAAAGTAAAAATCATTCTATGTGTTTCAGAACTCATATTTACCACCAAAATTTTTTCTTCTTTTTTTCTTTTTCTACTTCTCCTCTCTCCCCCTCTCTCTTTCTCTCTCTCCATCTGTTTTGAATTAACATTCACACACATACACACACACACAAATCACATAAGACCACTAAACTTAAGAGCATAGTTGAATGAGTTAACATGAGTAAACATACGGCACCACTACCCAGATTAAAATATATACTATTCCCAGTACACCAACTTGTATAATTTTCAGAACCAAGTAAGGAAGTATTCATAATTGAGATTAAGGTCAGAAGGCTATGTAAAGTCTGTTCACTATATCTTCCTTAAATGAAAGTAGACTAACTAATTACTGTAACCTCAGCATGTACTATCTGTGATTGATCCTGATATCTCCATGAGATGTGAAAGTTGAAAAGGGAAGTAACCTGCTTCATGCTATGAACCTGGGTCTGTATGACCCTCAATGTTCCTTTCCATACTTATGGATTCACAAGCCTTGTTCATAAACCAATTTCAGTGTGTATCACTGCTGTATGCAGTGCTTACCATCTTATACATTTGTAAACCCACAGGAGAATATGGATCTAAAGCTCAGGGACCATGACAAATCCTTATATTGCCAGCATTTAGCACAGAGCTTAGAACATAGTAAGTTTTGGGCGCCTGGGTGGCTCAGTTGGTTAAGCGACTGCCTTCGGCTCAGGTCACAATCCTGGAGTCCCAGGATCGAGTCCCGCGTCGGGCTCCCTGCTCGGCGGGGAGTCTGCTTCTCCCTCTCACCCTCCCCCCTCTCATGTGCTCTCTCTCTCGTTCTCCCTCTCAAATAAATAAAATCTAAAAAAAAAAAAAAAAGAATATAATAGGTTTTAGCAAAATTGTAGGGGGAATGTTTGGATGGATGAAACAAAAAATGAAGGAACTCCAGAAAAAAGTGGGAAGAAAGAAGAAAAGAAGGAAAGAACAATATAACAGCTATAAAAATGTTAAAAGTTTCTTTTATTTTTTCTGTTTTTTCCTGTCAAATGTGTGTGAATAATGTGTAGGAGAGGATGGTCCTAAAGAAGAAACTAAGGAAGGGAGGAAGAAGTAAGGAGGGAAAAAAAGGAGGGAGGGAGGGAAGGAAATGAAAATAAGGAAGTAAAGGTGAATATTGCATAATATAATTTTTACTCACATACTCCATCTTTACCACCATCTCTACCCCATATCACTTTACCACTTCCCAGAAACAGTATTTGCTCTCTAAGTGGACCTAAGTCTGTGCTACAAGTTCAGTTTCTGAATACAGTGAAAGATCTCATCTATAAAATGAGTTAAAAAAAGAAAAAATGGGCACCTGGGTGGCTCAGTCCGTTAAGCAGCTACCTTCAGCTCAGGTCATGATCCCGGTGTCTTGGGATCGAGCCCCACATCCGGCTCCCTGCTCAGCGGAGAGCCTGTTTCTCCCTCTCCATCTGCCTGCCACTCTGCCTACTTGTGCTCTCTCTCTCTCTCTCTCTCTGTCAAATAAATAAATAAAATCTTTAAAAAAACCCAAAAAACAAAACACTCATGCAAATGGGGTCAAATGGCTTGTAAATAGCAGTTAAAATAATTAAGGTTCTCTAGACGCTGATAATGGACGGTTAACAGCACTTTGACTTTTACTAGATTCTCATAAAAATATAATTTTTATTTTCCAGTATCTCATTGATAAAAACATAGTTAAATATCCAGACCTGCTTTAAGTTTCTGCTAAATGATTCAAAACCAGCAAATTAAACTGTAGGGCACTATTACAGTCTGTTCAGAGTTGATTATGCAAGTATGGTGACTTATACTATTTCTTCTCTTCGGGCTATCTGCCTTGGGTTAGTACTCAGAGATTCAGGTAGTGTAAAGATTTGAGAATGAAATTATTAAAGTTGCTTAAAAGTTCAGTTCAAATTCTGTCAAAATTGGGCTGAGCCACTTTGAATTATATTTTTTTTTACTTTTTTTTTTATTCTTATGTTAATCCCCATACATTACATCATTAGTTTTAGATGTAGTGTTCCATGATTCATTGTTTGCGCATAACACCCAGTGATCCATGCAGAATGTGCCCTCCTCAATACCCACCACCAGGCTAACCCATCCTCCCACCCCCCTCCCCTCTAGAACCCTCGGTTTGTTTTTCAGAGTCCATTGTCTCTCATGGTTCGTCTCCCCCTCCGATTTCCCCCCTTCATTCTTCCCCTCCTGCTACCTTCTTCTTCTTCTTCTTTTTTTTTTTTCTTAACATATATTGCATTATTTCTTTCAGAGATACAGATCTGAAAATTCAACAGTCTTGCACAATTCACAGCGCTTACCAGAGCACATAACCTCCCCAGTGTCTATCACCCAGTCACCCCATCCCTCCCACCCCACCCCCCACTCCAGCAACCCTCAGTTTGTTTCCTGCGATTAAGAATTCCTCATATCAGTGAGGTCATATGATACATGTCTTTCTCTGTTTGACTTATTTCGCTCAACATAACACCCTCCAGTTCCATCCACGTCGTTGCAAATAGCAAGATCTCATTCCTTTTGATGGCTGCATAATATTCCATTGTATATATATATACCACATCTTCTTTATCCATTCATCTGTCGATGGACATCTTGGCTCTTTGCACAGTTTGGCTATTGTGGACATTGCTGCTATAAACATCGGGATGCACGTAACCTTTCGGATCCCTACTTTTGTATCTTTGGGGTAAATACCCAGTAGTGCAATTGCTGGATCGTACGGTAGCTCTCTTTTCAACTTTTAGAGGAACCTCCATACTGTTTTCCAGAGTGGCTGCACCAGCTTGCATTCCCACCAACAGTGTAGGAGGGTTCCCCTTTCTCCGCATCCCCGCCAACATCTGTCGTTTCCTGACTTGTTAATTTTAGCCATTCTGACTGGTGTCAGGTGGTATCTCATTGAGGTTTTGATTTGGATTTCCCTGATGCCAAGCGATATTGAGCACTTTTTCATGTGTCTGTTGGCCATTTGGATGTCTTCTTTGGAAAAATGGCTGTTCATGTCTTCTGCCCATTTCTTGATTGGATTCTTTGTTCTTTGGGTGTTGAGTTTGATGAGTTCTTTATAGATTTTGGATACTAGCCCTTTATCTGATATGTCATTTGCAAATATCTTCTCCCATTCTGTCGGTTGTCTTTTGGTTTTGTTGACTGTTTCCTTTGCTTTGCAAAAGCTTTTTATCTTGATGAAGTCCCAATAGTTCATTTTTGCCCTTGCTTCCCTTGCCTTTGGCGATGTTTCTAGGAAGAAGTTGCTGCGGCTGAGGTCAAAGAGGTTGCTGCCTGTGTTCTCCTTTAGGATTTTGATGGACTCCTGTCTCACATTGTGGTCTTTCAACCATTTGGAGTCTATTTTTGTGTGTGGTGTAAGGAAATGGTCCAGTTTCATTCTTCTGCATGTGGCTATCCAATTTTCCCAACACCATTTGTTGAAGAGACTGTCTTTGTTCCATTGGACATTCTTTCCTGCTTTGTCAAAGATGAGTTGACCATAGAGTTGAGGGTCCATTTCTGGGCTCTCTATTCTGTTCCATTGATCTATGTGTCTGTTTTTGTGCCAGTACCATACTGTCTTGAGGATGACAGCTTTGTAATAGAGCTGGAAGTCCGGAATTGTGATGCCGCCAGCTTTGCTTTTCTTTTTCAACATTCCTCTGGCTATGCGGGGTCTTTTCTGGTTCCATACAAATTTTAGGATTATGTGTTCCATTTCTTTGAAAAAAGTGGATGGTATTTTGATGAGGATTGCATTGAATGTGTAGATTGCTCTAGGTAGCATTGACATCTTCACAATATTTGTTCTTCCAATCCATGAGCATGGAACGTTTTTCCATTTCTTTGTGTCTTCCTCAATTTCTTTCATGAGTATTTTATAGTTTTCTGAGTACAGATCCTTTGTCTCTTTGGTTAGATTTATGCCTAGGTATCTTACGGTTTTGGGTGCAATTATAAATGGGATCGACTCCTTAATTTCTCTTTCTTCTGTCTTGTTGTTGGTGTAGAGGAATGCCACTGATTTCTGTGCATTGATTTTATATCCTGACACTTTACTGAATTCCTGTATGAGATCTAGCAGTTTTGGGGTGGAATCTTTTGGGTTTTCCACATAAAGTATCATATCATCTGCAAAGAGTGAGAGTTTGACTTCTTCTTTGCCGATTTGGATGCCTTTGATTTCTTTTTGTTGTCTGGTTGCTGTGGCTAGGACTTCCAATACTATGTTGAATAGCTGTGGTGATAGTGGACATGCCTGCCGCGTTCCTGACCTTAGGGGGAAAGCTCTCAGTTTTTCCCCATTGAGAATGATATTCGCTGTAGGTTTTTCATAGATGGCTTTTATGATATTGAGGTATGTACCCTCGATCCCGATACTCTGAAGAGTTTTGATCAAGAAAGGATGCTGTACTTTGTCAAAAGCTTTTTCTGCATCTATTGAGAGGATCATATGATTCTTGTTCTTTCTTTTGTTAATGTATTGTATCACATTGATTGGTTTGCGGATGTTGAACCAACCTTGCAGCCCAGGGATAAATCCCACTTGGTCATGGTGAATAATCCTTTGAATGTACTGTTGGATACTATTGGCTAGTATTTCGGTGAGAATTTTTGCATCCATGTTCATCAGGGATATTGGTCTATAATTCTCCTTTTTGATGGGGTCTTTGTCTGGTTTTGGGATCAAGGTAATGCTGGCCTCACAAAATGAGTTTGGAAGTTTCCCTTCCATTTCTATTTTTTGGAACAGTTTCAGAAGAATAGGTATTAATTCTTCTTGAAATGTTTGGTAGAATCCCCCTGGGAAGCCATGTGGCCCTGGGCTTTTGTTTTTTGGGAGATTTTTGATGACTGCTTCAATTTCCTTAGTGGTTATAGGTCTGTTCAGGTTTTCTATTTCTTCCTGGTTCAGTTTTGGTAGTTGATACATCTCTAGGAATGCCTCCATTTCTTCCAGGTTATCTAATTTGCTGGCATAGAGTTGCTCATAATATGTTCTTATAATTGTTTGTATTTCTTTGGTGTTGGTTGTGATCTCTCCTCTTTCATTCATGATTTTGTTGATTTGGGTCCTTTCTCTTTTCTTTTTGATAAGTCTGGCCAGGGGTTTATCAATCTTGTTCATTCTTTCAAAGAACCAGCTCCTAGTTTCGTTGATCTGTTCTACTGTTCTTTTAGTTTCTATTTCATTGATTTCTGCTCTGATCTTTATTATTTCTCTTCTCCTGCTGGGTTTAGGCTTTATTTGCTGTTCTTTCTCCAGCTCCTTTAGGTGTAGGCTTAGGTTGTGTACTTGAGACCTTTCTTGTTTCTTGAGAAAGGCTTGCATTGTTATATATTTTCCTCTTAGGACTGCCTTTGCTGCATCCCAAAGATTTTGAATAGTTATGTTTTCATTTTCATTGGTTTCCATGTATTTTTTAATTCTTCTTTAATTTCCTGGTTGACCCATTCATTCTTCAGTAGGATGCTCTTTAGCCTCCATGTATTTGAGTTCTTTCCAACTTTCCTCTTGTGATTGAGTTCTAGTTTCAAAGCATTGTGGTCTGAAAATATGCAGGGAAGGATCCCAATCTTCTGGTACCAGTTGAGACCTGATTTATGACCTAGGATGTGATCTATTCTGGAGAATGTTCCCTGGGGACTAGAGAAGAATGTGTATTCCATTGCTTTGGGATGGAATGTTCTGAATATGTCTGTGAAGTCCATTTGGTCTCATGTGTCATTTAAAGTCTTTATTTCCTTGTTGATCTTTTGCTTAGACGATCTGTCCATTTCAGTGAGGGGGGTGTTAAAGTCCCCCACTATTATTGTATTGTTGTCGATGTGTTTCTTTGCTTTTGTTATTAATTGCCTTATACAATTGGCTGCTCCCATGTTAGGGGCATAGATATTTACAATTGTTAGATCTTCTTGTTGGATAGACCCTTTAAGTAGGATATAATGTCCTTCCTCATCTCTTATTACAGTCTTTGGTTTAAAATCTAATTTGTCTGATATAAGGATTGCCACCCCAGCTTTCTTTTGGTGTCCATTAGCATGGTAAATGGTTTTCCACCCCCTCACTTTCAATCTGGGGGTGTCTTTGGTTCTAAAATGAGTCTCTTGCAGACAGCATATGGATGGGTCCTGTTTTTTAATCCAGTCTGATAGCCTGTGTCTTTTGATTGGGGCATTTAGCCCATTTACATTCCGGGTAACTATTGAAAGGTAGGAATTTAGTGCCATTGTATTACCTGTAATGTGACTGTTACCGTATATTGTCTGTGTTCCTTTCTGGTCTATGTTCCTTTTAGGGTCTCTCTTTGCTTAGAGGACCCCTTTCAAGATTTCTTGTAGGGCTGGTTTTGTGTTTGCAAATTCCTTTAGTTTTTGTTTGTCCTGGAAGCTTTTTATCTCTCCATCAATTTTCAATGACAGCCTAGCTGGATAGAGTATTCTTGGCTGCATATTTTTCTCATTTAGTGCTCTGAATATATCCTGCCAGTCCTTTCTAGCCTGCCAGGTCTCTGTGGATAGGTCTGTTGCCAATCTAATGTTTCTACCATTGTAGGTTACATATCTCTTCTCCCGAGCTGCTTCCAGGATTTTCTCTTTGTCTCTGAGATTCGTAAGTTTTACTATTAGATGTCGGGGTGTTGACCTATTTTTATTGATTTTGAGAGGGGTTCTCTGTGCTTCCTGGATTTTCATGCCTGTTTCCTTCCCCAAATTAGGGAAGTTCTCTGCTATAATTTGCTCCATTATACCTTCTGCCCCCGTCTCTCTTTCTTCTTCTTCTGGGATCCCAATTATTCTAATGTTGTTTCATCTTATGGTATCACTTCTCTCTCGAATTCTGCCCTCGTGATCCAGTAGTTGTTTATCTCTCTTTTTCTCAGGTTCTTTATTTTCCATCATTTGGTCTTCTATATCACTGATTCTCTCTTCTGCCTCATTTATCCTAGCAGTTAGCGCCCCCATATTTGATTGCACCTCATTAATAGCCTTTTTTATTTCGACTTGGTTAGATTTTAGTTCTTTTATTTCTCGTACTAATGTCCGTATTGAGTAGGTCCCTGGCAGTCAGTACTACCTCTTGTTCTTTTTGTTGAGGTGTTTTTTTTCCGTCTTGTCATTTTGTCAAGAGGAGAATAGATTAATGAGAGAACAAAATGCTAACAGGGTAACAACGTCCCCAGAAAATATACTCTAAGCAAATCAGGAAAGACCTGAAGCAAGGGGAAAAGAAAGGGAAAGAGAGAAAAAAGAAAAAGAAAAAAAAGATAAAGATAAAAACAAACAAAACAAAACAAAACAACAACAAAAACCAGAATGTGATCAAATATGATCAGGCTGGTATATAGATCAGTGCCACACACTAGATTTGGGGTGTATTTTGGTCTTTTAGAAGAAAGTGCCTCCCAAAATTTTAAAGAAAGAAAAACTTATATATGTACAAAAATAAGGGTTGATATGATGAAGGGATGGAATATGACTATAAAGATGGAAATTACAAAAAATTTTATAAAAGGAATTGATAAGTTGTTTGAAAAAAGAAAGAAGAGGATTTAAAAAAAGAAAAAAGGAAAAAAAAGGGAGAGAATGTGATCAGGCAGGGGAGTAGAAAATACCATATACTAGAGATTTAGGGTATATTTTGATCTGTTAGAAGAAACTATCTCAAAAATTTAAAGAGAGAACAACTTATATATATATGCCAAAAATACGGGTAGCTACTATGAAGGGATAGAATATGACTCTAAAAATGAAAAATAAAAATGTTTTTTAAAAAAGGGATTGATAAGATGTTGGTTGAAAACGGGAAAAAGAAAAATTTAAAAAAAAAGAAAAAAAGACAGTTAAAAAAAAATTAACTTTGAAAGACTAAAGAATCATGGTAAAAAAGCCATGGATTCTATGTGCAGTATTCCCCTAGCGCTGGAGTTCTGCCGTTCTCATTGATCGGTAAACTTGGTTTTGGCTGGCTGTTCTCGCTGATCTTCTGGGGGAGGGGCCTGTTGCCGTGGTTTCCAAAAGTCTTTGCCGGAGGCGGAATTGCCCCGCCCTTGCCCTGTCCGGTCTAAGGAATCTGCTCGGGTTGCTCTCCAGAGCTTTTGTTCCCTGTGAGCTTTCCGTACAGCTTTGGAGGCGGAGAGTGAAAATGGCGGCCTCCCAATCTCCGCCCCGGAGGAGCCGAGAACTCGGGGCCCCGCTTCTCAGTGAGCCCCCAGAGAAAAGCCATCAGTCACTCCCGTCTCCCCGGTTTCCGGCTGCACTCCGTGCTCACCCGGCCTGTGACCGCGCGTTTCTATCTCTGGCACCCGACCCCGTGTGGAGTCTCCAAACCCAGAAGATCCCTGCGGTGCAGTCCCACTCGGCTCCCCCCGGGGGAGGAAGGTGAGTCTCCCCGGATCTGCCTTTTGTTGGGTCCCTGCTGGAGGATCCCGACTGTGCCGCGGATCACGGTTTATGGCAACCCCGAGCTGAGAGCCTGCGCCTGGGCTCCGCCTTTGCAGCCGGCTTCCCTGCCACACTCAGGCACCCCCGGTCTTTCTGTGACCCCAAGGGTCCTGAGACCACACTGTCCCGGAGGGTTCCACCCCCCTCTTAGCCACCAGAGTGACGTCCCTCAGCGGAGCAGACTTTTAAAGTTCCGATTTTGTGCTCCGTGGTTCTATCACTTGCCAGAAGCGGCAGCCGGAGGCCCCTCCCCCGCCGTCTATCCTCCCGAATATCGCCTCGGATTCACTTCTCTGCACGTCCTACCTTCCAGAAAGTGGTCGCTTTTCTGATGAGAGAGTTGTTGCTCTTCTTTTCTTCGATCTCCTGTTGAGTTTGTAGGTGTTCAGAATGGTTTGATCCCTATCCAGCTGAATTCCTGAGAGGAGACGAAATCCAGGTCTCCTACTCCTCCGCCATCTTGCTCCCAACCCCACTTTGAATTATATTAAAACTGAAGGACTGTCTGTCTTAGCTCAAGTTTCAAAGCAATCCTGGAAATGGCTGACATGACCTAGTGATTATTATTTTCCTCAAGTATAGACAACCAGTAACACTCATAAAATGCATTACCTTATTTTTTGAATTATTACCAATTAATGGATGGTAAATATGGGTTAAATCTGAAGAATGAGTATTTTGGCATAGTGTAAAAGGTGCCTTAAAATATGGATAAAAGCCAGGATATTTAAGTCACCTGTGTAAAAATTCCAATTAAAAACATATTAAACTTTATTTGTCAATATACCTCAATTAAATTGAAAAACATTATATCTGATGTACATTTTTTGAAAAGCTCTAAGGTTTCTCCACTAAGGTAAAAACATAGAATTTCTATGTTCAGTTGTGTTGAGAACATTGATATAGGTAGTAAACTTAAAGAGTTACTTTAAAAAAAATGAATTTGCAAATTCACAACAACAAGCAACAATGACATTTTAGCCACTACTGTTTGTTTGTTTCCTTTTTTTTGGTTGTTGTTACTTAATTATAGAAATATACATGGGTTATTTATTACTCCAATATGTTTTTAATTTATTTTATCAAGTTAATTTACACAAAATGGAATGTACAGATCTTAGTACTCATAGACAAACACATACACAAAACACATATGCATGTGCATGCGTGCACACACACACACACCTGTGTAATCATAACCTCAACCAAAATATAAGATATTTCCATCAATCTCAGAAATTTTCCTTCTGCTCCTTTCCAAATAATCTCGTCTTGCTAAAAGTACCAGTATTCTTATTTCCATCACCATAATTTACTTTTGGTCTTCTTGAATGCCATGAAAATGGAATCCTATAGTATTTACTCTTTTGTCTTGCTTCTCTTGCTCAGTGTAATGTTTTGGGTATTGTTTAATGTATCAAATCATCTTTATTTATTTTTTATTTAAATTCAATCAGCCAACATACATCATTAGTTTTTGATGTAGTGTTCAATGATTCATTAATTGTGTAACACCCAGTGCTCATCAGATCACGTGCCCTCTTTAATGCCCATCACCTGACTACCCCGTCCCCCCATCCCCCTCCCTTCTGCAACCCTCAGTTTGTTTCCCAGAGTCAAGAGTCTCTCATGGTTTGTCTCCGTCTCTGATTTCTTCCCATTCAGTTTTCCCTCACTTCCCCTATGGTCCTCTGTGCTATTCCTTATATTCCACCTATGAGTGAAATCATATGATAATTGTCTTTCTCTGATTGACTTATTTCATCTTTAAAAAATTTTTGAGGAGTTTTTCCTTCTAATAATTTACTATCATTTTTTTATTGATTCCCTTAATGATAAACGTTAGAGTTGTTTCTAGTTTTAGGTTGTTTTGAATAAAGCTGTTTTAAACCATCTTGTGCAAGAATATCATGAACATATTTTCATTCATTTTAGATAAATACCTATGATAGGCAGAATAATAGCCCCTCACAGATATCCACATCTATTGTCCAGAACCTGTGAATAAGTTAATTTCATCGGAAGGGTAATTGAGTTTGAAGGTGGAATTAAAGTTACTATTCAGTTAACCTTAAAATAGATTAAATAGGGAGCATGTTCTGGATATCCAGGTTGGCCCAATATAATCATAAGTATCCTTAAATGTGGAAGAGGGAGACAGGATAGTCAGTGTCACAATGATGTGATGAGGGACTTGGCCATTGCTGGCTTAGAAGATAGAAAGGGGGCAAAGCCAAGAAGTGTGAGTGGCCTCTAGAAGCTGGAAAAAGCATGAAAATGAATTTTCATCCCAAGTTTCCAGAAAGGAGTGGAGCCCTGTCATCACCTTGATTTTACCCCTGTGAGACCCACTTTGGGATCCTGAATTCCAGAAATGTGAGATAATAATTTTGTTATGATTTGAGCCACTAATTTTGTAATAATTTGTTACAGTAGCAATAGGAATGTAATACAATATTACGGAGTGGAAATGCTAAGTTATATGGTAGGTTTATAATTAACTATAAGGAGCTAACATATTTTTAAAACCATACCAATTTACATTCACTCCCATCAGCAGTACATAAGAATTTAGGTGTTTCAGGGGCGCCTGGGTGGCTCAGTCCTTAAGGGTCCGCCTTTGGCTCAGGTCATGATCCCGGGGTCCTGGGATCGAGCCCCGAATCGGGCTCCCTGCTCCGCGGGACCTGCTTCTCCCCCTCCCACTCTCCCTGCCTGTGTTCCCTCTCTCGCTGTGTCTCTGTCAAATCAATAAAAATCTTTAAAAAAAAAAAAAGAATTTAGGTGTTTCAAATTCTTGCCAATATTTAGTGTTGTCCATCTTTTAATTTTAAGTCATGTTATTGGAAGTGAAGTATTATCACATTTTAGTTTTATTTGTCTGATAACTAATTACGTTGGGCACATTTCCATGCGCTTATTGTCCATTTGTACATCTTATTCTGGGAAATGTCTGCTCAAGACTTCCGCCTGCTTTTAATTGTGTTGCTTGTCTTTTTTTATTATTTAGGCATAAGAGTATTTAGTATATTCCAGATATAAATCCCTTGTCAGATATAGGTGTTGTGAATATATTCCTCCCATCTGTGTCTTGTTTATTTTTTTCATTTTCTTTATGACATCTATTGATGAGCAAAAGTTTTAGAATTTGATCAAGTCCCATTTATCTTTTTAGTTTAATATTTAGAGCTCTCTGTGTCCTACTTAAAAAATCTTTTCCTAACTCAAGGCCATAATGTTAAGTATTCTTCTATTTCTTATCCTTTAGAAGCTTTATAGTTTTAGCTTTTACTTTTGTCTATGATGTCAGGAATCAAATTTCAATGTAAAACTGCCAACTTTTAAATAAAATTTTATGTGCCTATGGTTCTGACATAAGAACTCCTGAGTTGCGCAACCATATTTACCAAGGAAGTACATTATTCTACCATTATTTGATTTGGGGAATTGTCTTCTCTTTTGAAAATAAATAAAACTGAATTTAATATATATTTATGTTTCCAGAGAACAACAACAAAACATTAGTGGTGATTGGAAGGTGGTGGTATTATACGTAATTCTTTTCTTTTGTATTTTTAGGTATGCTCCAATGTTCTAAACATACATTATACATTATACATTAGTCACATTATACATACATTATACATTAGTCACATATATTACTAAAGTAATTCTGCAAAATATAATAATCACACTTTATTCACCATAGAAGAAGATATAATGGTTCAATTGCACCTTTTTATGTTTAGAAGCTCCTAATCAAGTATTAATATTCTGTAAGAGTATTAAAATATTCATTTAGAAACTTTCAGGCTGACTTTTTTAGTATCCTTTCTCCCAAACACAAACATTTCAAAATGGTTTTTAGTGAGGATAACGCATGCATTCATCTAATCATCCATCTATCTATTCTTTGTTGAAGACAAGTTTAAGCCCCTTATTATGTCCTTTGCCTGTAGTTAGGAGACACATAAATGATTACAAAATGATCTGTGACTTTGAGGAATTCTCAGGCTGGTGGCAAGGGGGAACAATAAATTTATTATTTTTATAACTTTCATATCTTTGCTGAGATTTATGTTTTCATTTGTTTGAAGGTAATTCATAGTTGCCGTTTAAGTATTTTTATGATAGTTGTATTAAAATAAACATTTTGCAATATCTTTTTTTTTAAAGATTTTATTTATTTATTTGACAGAGAGAGAGAGAGACAGCGAGAGAGGGAACACAAACAGGGAGAGAGGGAGAGGGAGAAGCAGGCTTCCTGCTCAGCAGGAAGCCCGATGCAGGGCTCAATGTGGGGTTCGATCCCAGGACCCCGGGATCATGACCTGAGCCGAAGGCAGATGCTTAACGACTAAGCCACCCAGGTGCCCCCATTTTGCAATATCTGCATGTATCAAATCATCAAATGGTACACCTTAAACTTACACAATGTTATGTCAATTATAGCTCAAGGCTGGAAAACAAAAACAAAATCCTTATCAGATAGTTCCAACATCTGATTCATCTCAGTTTTGATGTCTGTTGATTGTATTTTCTCATGCTTGTGGTGATTATCCTGGTTCTTGTTATGCTGAATGATTTCTATTATATCTTGGATATTTTTTATTTCATATGTTATGGAGCTCTGGATTCTAGGAAATGTTCTTTTTAAATGATCAGTCTCCCTTTTTGAGTGTAGTGGGAAGGATGCATAGGTTTTTATGTTCAACTTCCCATTGGGACTCTCCAAATCCACCCCAGCATAAGTGGGCACTGACTGACCTGGGCTTTTTGCAGATGGGTGATGTGGAATTTTAGCTGTCCCCCAGTCCCACTGACAGCTTCCCAGTGAAACTGGAGCACTGACTTGTACCATCTCAGTTTATCTGAGGGGGTAAGCCCACTATGGCTTGGGTAGACAAGGAGGTCTGACTCTTACCACTTCTACTGCAGAGTGGTGACGGAAGCTCAGCTCCCCGCTGAGACACACTGCCACCGAAGGGGAAGGGTGGACTAGTAGTGACAAATAGCCACACCTTCTATCACTTCATTGTATCTTGTTGATGCTGGGTGGAGGTAGAGCTTAGCTCCCCACTGAGTCCATTGACTCTGAGGGTGGATAAAAACAGAGTGCCTACTAGCCCTTACTCATACCATCTCCTTCAGACTTGTTAATGTTTATGTAGGTCATCTCTCCACTGAATGACACTGTCACTACCTTGGCAATGGAAACAGAACTCTGTCTGGTTCTACTATGTGGGGATTGAAGGTGAGCTCCTTGCTCAGCTGATTATCATTGTCTCAGCAGAGGAACTGTAATGCCACTCACCTGATTGTGATGGGCAAGGCATGGAAGATCAGATCTGTGCTTGGTCCTGCTGACATGACTAGGTTGGGAAATAGGAGCATGGCTGACATTTTCTACAAGGTGGGGGAAGGTAGGGTGAAAAAATCAACTCCCCACTTATTCCTTGATATATGCTTTAGTGGTATTTGTCTGTAGTTGATTATGTATTGCCAAAAAAAAAAAAATATATATATATATATATATATATATATACATATGTATATATATATATCCTTTTGTTAGGCCACCCTTTCCCCTATCCTGTGGCTGGGGCGGGGGACGGGAAAGACTATTGCGTAGAGCTTTTTTTAGTCTGTGCCTATTAGTGTTTCAAGGTTGGAGTCTTTTTCAACTCCCTGTGTAGGATGTATGGGAGGCAATAAAGCAACCCAGGAGACTTGCTGTTGTGCAGCTCAGGTGTCAAGCACCCTAAGCAGCCAACCTTCTTTCCACCTTTCAGAGTTTGTCTATTCTTGGTTCTTATGGTATTCCCAAGCTACTTTAATTGTAAGGAAGAAGACCTAGGAAGAATGGGGCTGCTCTATTTTGGTGGATCCAGAAGCTGAGCTTACCTTTTGAAATAATTTTATTTGGAAATAGTTCTGAAATATATAATGTTAGATATGGTTGCAATATTTCTTATTTGTTGGAATTTCTCAAATATCCTTTGTAGTTTTATTTCTGCTCATAGATTAGAAAACAGGCGCAGAGTTTAATTTAGTCAACATTGTTCATACAACTACTGAGTAGTAGAACTTGGATATGAACCCGTTTGTATCCAATATAGATCTTATGATCTTCTAATGAATGCAGTAGTGTTTATATTATAGTAGAAGTATTAGTAGTGTGGGTGATTTAAATACTCTTTGTAAGGTTCTTTTTTTAGACAGCAGACAAAGGTTTCAAGGGGTGACAATTCAGATTTCCCTATTTTTGTCCCAACTATAGGCTGAATGAGACATACCTATGCTATTTGGCTAAGCTTTTACAGTGTCTCTCAATTAGCGATTGTTGCTCTGTTTACCATCTTAAACTAGTAAAATTCTTAAGATTCCCGAAAGTGTCTCCAGTCATATAGATTACTATTTATAATATTCACCTAGACAGCCATTAAGGCCATCATTTATAGTGATACCTCTCTCACCTATTCACTTAAACCTTTTTTTTAAGATTTTATTTATTTATTTAGAGAGAGCACGTGAGTGTGGGAAGGAGCAGAGGGAGAGGGAGAGAAAATCTCAAGCAAACTCTGCACTGAGCATGGAGCCTGATGTGGAGCTCGATCTCATGACCTGAGCTTAAATTAAGAGGCAGCTGCCCAACTGACTGAGCCACCCAGGTGTCCCTCATTTAAATCCTTACAAACAAAATTCTGTATATAAAGTAATTATCATTGTGTTTGAACAATGATATGCAATATATATAATATAATTATATATGTTATATATAACATGTAATATGTATGTATGTGTATATATATATGCATATACACACACTTAAAACACTCAGTCATTAGTTCCTTTTCCTCATAAGACTTGCAGAGGAAGTAAGAAGCAGAAAAACAGTTCTTTCCATAATTGAATTAGGTTTATCATGTCAAGATACGTTGCACTGGGCTATATCCATGTTTCAAATATATCCATAAATCTATATGACCTCAGTTTCTATTTAAACATGACCTGCCAGTTCATTAAGCTGGAGTAGAAGTCCAGGCCTCAAAGCTCTCTCTGCTCTGTAATTAGATGTTTAATAACCTCTGTTACACTAGGTGATATAGAATTTGTTTTATTTGGCTTCATTTCCAAATCAGTGATCTCAGATTTTGTACTTCCTGAATATTCCTGATCTTCTCTAACTTTCTAGAATTACGATAACAACAACAACAACAACAAACCCCCACCAAAACAAACAAACAAACAAAAACAAAGAAGCAAGCAAAAAACTAAGAGAAGATATTCCCTAGGGAAAGAGATGTTGAACTCAGCTTTACCTAATACTCTGGTAGGATCACTTGGGAATTTCAAGTAAGCACACAAATGAACGTACAGTGTGACCCCTAAAGACAATTTTTTTCTTCAGTGTTTAAGGAATTTAGCAATATATAAAGAAAATCATTTTAGTTGGTGTAATCTACTCTCAGCTGCTACTTTTCAGTTGGAGGCCAATATGTGGAATTCCCATATTATTCCATTTTAACTGCATTCCAGATTTCAGTAAAATCACATAGGGAAACACAATGACATTTATTCTTACTTGACTTGTAAATATTTTTATTTTTTTTTAAGTAATCTCTACACCTGACATGGTGCTCGAGATCACAACTCAGAGATCGAGCATCAGATACTCTACAAACTGAGCCAAGTAGGCACTATTCTTACCTTACTTTTAAGTGTTTATAATAATAGAGGTAGAGTCAGCATATATATCCAACACTTTATCTACTTTTCTCATAGAAAGCAGTAGTAATATCAGTAGTACAAGTAGGAGGAATAAAGAGAAAGAAAATTACTAGTACTGCTCATTAATCTAGCATCCCTAAAACTGAATCATGCTAGGGTCTTTACCTATTTTATTTCCACCCAAAATCAATTAGAATTATCAAAATACCCAATTTGTGTATAAGGTAACTGTGGCTTAGAGATGTTGAATAACTTGACCAAAAACACAGAGGTAGTTATTGGCAATAGTAAGATGAGATCCAGGTAATGTGAATCCAGAGCCTACACTCTTAGGCATTTTGCTATGTAGATTAGTGTAATAATTAGTACCCATTATTATTATTAAAGTCACAGAATTTGAAGTAATTATTTTAAGTGTATGTATATGATCTGTGTATGTCATGTATGCATGTTTGCATGTGCATGTCCAAGGCTCCAAGGACAATCATATTAATGCATTCATAGTAGTTTTTACAATTTTTAGAAACAAATGGTTTTGGGATAATATGAATATACCTTTATATTCATGCAGGTAAACTAGTATCACATAGATTAATTTTTACACACAGATAATTTGTAGAAAAGCAAACAGTAATTCAGTATATCAATAATCCGTTGGGATACTGTCCAACAATTGAATTTAAATGCAAACAAAACCAATGAAGCAAGATATCTTCTTTTGCCCCTCCAGATCCACTGCCCACTCTTCTCCAATTTGCTCTGTTTCTCCCCCCCACTCATTCTACTCCCACTGAGACTGTCAGGTATGGAGTTTACCAGTGGAGCTCTTTTATGCTCTGGCTTTCCATTGGCTTTGGCCAATTGGGAGCCATGACAGAAGACTGAGGGACAGGGAAGAAAGTGAGATCAGAGTATTTATTTCCTCTCTGAAGAATCACCTCTTACTGGTTGTTTCCGAATTAAATTAAAGCTCCTCTCAAAGTTTCTTGTAATATAGGACATTCTCCTTTTAGATTGCCTTAACCTCTTCTATTTAGTTATCTCCTGCTTCTCCCTCTCCCACTCTCCCTGCTTGTGTTCCCTCTCTAGCTGTCTCTCTGTCTCTCTGTCAAATAAATAAAATAAAATCTTTAAAAAAAAAATAAATAAAGTAGGAACCTCTCCTAGGTCATAATGTAGGACAATGATCTAGATAAGAGGGTAATTGTGACCTTGGGATTCTATGAAGTTGGTATTTTTCCCATGTAACTTGCTTCTGTGCATTGCACATATTTATACAATTCAGAATCCCATACTTATATCCATCGGATTGTATTGCATTCAATGCATTTCTTTCCACAGAAAACATATTACATTCTTTTTTATATCACATGATTCTTTTTGGTTTCCAAATATAATAATATAGAGTAAAGCATAAATAAATAGCTTCACTTAATATGTCATTTTCAAAATTTACTTTTGTTCTACTGTGGAAAGAATTTAAATCAGAGCAACAATGAGTTGACTATAAAAAAAATATATCCCATTTGACAGGTATAAGCTCTGAAGTACAAATATATTACAAGTTTTCCTTAGACATGTCCTGTTTCTCTTCAGTGCCAAATTGATTGTCCTTGACAAATTAGCCTGGTCAGGCACAAAATAGACCCAGTATCACAGTGTCTATGGATTTCTTTTCCTGCTGGTTACCAAGCTGATCAGGTGTAAACTATCTTTCTGACTGAAATAATTAGAAAGACACTTATCCATGGGGATGTTTTTTTACCACAAATAGTTTCCCTTTACTGTCTACACTAGCATTTCATGGTATTTTAAAATATTAACCATTTATCTCTTATGTACTAATCTAAAATTCATTAAGTGTTTCAAAAAGTCCAGTCAGAAACAGTCCTATTGAAATAACATTCTGGGGTGCCTGGGTGGCTCAGTTATTAAGCATCTGCCTTCGGCTCAGGTCATGATCTCAGGGTCCTGGGATCGAGTCCCACGTCGGGCTCCCAGCTCAACGGGGAGTCTGCTTCTCCCTCTATCTCTGCCTGCCGCTCTGTCTACTTGCGCTCTCTCTATCTCTGTCAAATAAATAATTAAAATCTTTAAAAAAAAAGAAATAACGTTCTGTTGGGGGTGGAGGGGCTTTTTTTCTCTTTTTTAACTCCTGAGCACTTGGCTTTATACTTAATATTCACATGTGCTTCTCATTGTTAATTACCTGTGCTGTCTGGAAGGATTCTTTAATTTACAACATTGTAAAGATAACAAAATTATAAATTGAGAATGACTTAACTTTCACTTCAGAGTGATAATGAGACACAGTTTGTGATGCATTTAATGTTGCATAATTATAAAATTCAAAAATTTAGTATTATACACTATATTATGATAGTAAGGTTTAATTCTCCCTCTACTAAAGGACTAATGGGAATTTTTGAACAATGTGGCCCAGAAAGGCACAGTGTGGTCTCAATTCCTTTGTCCATGTTCCTCTGTCATCTTTTTGTGCCCCATGACTTTCTTTTCCCATACTCTCTGTGTTTTTATTGGTCAATTTTAAAAGCTGTTATTCCTATTAGAAATTTATCCTTAATCTCAACTACAATTTATATATGTCCCCTTCCAATGTTACATTTAATCAGCTGATTTCTGTGGATATTTGCTTCTTCAATTAATTTAGCAAAATACTTTGCTCTCACTACTCATTCAGGAAAAAAGCTTCTCTCTATAATTTAATTGCTTTCTATTGATTGTGGGTTGATTCACAGCATGTGTCAGCCTATAGTAGAGCAGAGTCATACTCTGAATGTTGTTCAGGCTAAAGGATGCATTTCTTACTGGACAATGATAAAAAGTCTTGGATACCATAACCCTTCTTGTCTATAATCTTTTAACATCTATTTATCACTCATGTTTCTCACTCTGATCCTCACCCTCATGTTAGAACTCCACTGTAGTATCATCATGTTTGTTTCTTTCCTTGATTGTTTGCTGTTTATCATTTCATCATTCAGTGTTAATATTGAGTATACTACCATTTCATTATTTCCATTTGCTCTTATAATGTTGTAAAAGGGAAATTAATCTCATATTTTTTATACTCTATTTATTTGAGAGAGAGAGGATGAGAAGGAGGAGGGGCAGAGGGAGAGGGAGAAGCAGACTCTCCACTGAGCAGGGAACCTGACACAGGGCTGGATCCCAGGACCCTGAGATCATGACCTGAGCCAAAGGCAGACACTTAACCGACTGAGCCACCCAAGTGCCCCTAATCTCATATTAAATAGGAAGAAACCCCTGAAACCTAAAGAGTTTAGATGCATTCATAAGAGTATTTTAGATCTAGGTTTCCAATAGCCAGTGCCTCTCCAGCCCTATTTCTTGCTTGTT
Source organism: Neomonachus schauinslandi (assembly GCF_002201575.2). Lineage (NCBI taxonomy): Eukaryota > Metazoa > Chordata > Mammalia > Carnivora > Phocidae > Neomonachus > Neomonachus schauinslandi. The sequence goes on along the minus strand of NC_058418.1, from coordinate 37,803,817 downwards.
GTCACATTTATGGTCTATTTAGGTCATAAGTAAAGTGTTCTTGATTTAGGAATGATAGACCCCATCCAACCTGCAATCAAATATGAGTGGTTCTCAAACTTTAGCTAGCATCAGAATCACTTGGAACATTGGTTAAAACACAGGCTTCTGGTCCTCATCCCAAAGAACCATTAATCTGTACTATTTTTAGAAATTGTATTCCTTTGACCAGTTGGTCTAAGGACACATATCTTACCCAGTTCTAGCTAATATTAAATAAGAATAAATTAGGTAGGGTGAATTTCTTTTATGATATGAAAATATAACCCCTTCCTAGAATAAACTGTGGTGCACTTTTCCCATACCTCTTCCTTCCTGTTATAGAAAACATAAATATTCAGAGGTACAACAAGCATCTTTAGCAATGTCATGGAATTGTGAGGTGAAAATCAGAAAGATGTAAAGCCGTAACTCCTAAGATGATAGAACAGAATAATTAGAAGGGTTAGAGTCTTGGATGACACCATTCAACCCCTGTTCTAGCTCTGGATAGCTTCTTTGCAGCTTATAATTTTATAAAGACTAATAAGCTCCTATTAAACTAAGCTAAAGTTGGGGCACCTGGGTAGCTCGGTCGGTTAAGCATCCCACTCTTGATTTCGGCTCAGGTCATGATCTCAGGGTCCTGGGACTGAGCCCCACATTGGGCTCTACACTGGGCATGAAGCCTACATAAGATTATTTGTCTCCCTCTGCCTCTGCCTCTCCCACTACCTCAAAAAAAGAAAAAAATGAAGGTAAATTTGCTGAGGAATGCATTTATTTTCTATCTCACCTTATACAGGCACCCAATAGTTTAGAGGAGCTGGAATTTCAAATTTGGTTTTGCCAAATCTGTTTTTTTTGTCTGTTTGTTTGTTTGTTTTTTAATTTGGTATCCTTGAACACTCATCTTTTCCTTTCCCTCATGGATTGCTGGGTTCTACCACTAGGTCCTCTAACCCTGCTGTCTGCTTTAATCACTTTGGTGCCTTTTCCTTCTCTAAAAGGAATCCAAATGCTGGTTTTGTTATTGAGGTCCATCAGAGAATATACCAAAATGGAAAAGGCAACTTGCAAGAAATAGATTTCATCAAAAAAGAAAAAACAAAAAGAAAAAAATGCATATCAAAGTATCAGGACAGAGTTGTACGATGAATTAAACATGGGAATGAATTTAAAATCTCTAAATCACGGCATGACAGCTATTTAGGTGCTATTGTGTACTCTTGGAAAACATAATCCAGCTGTTCTATAAAGTATTACAGCAGCCTAACCTGGCAAATAACCCTGATCCTGAGCATGTTTTACTGCGGGCCATTGCCTAACATATGGATGGAAATTCCTGCAGCCATCAGCCCAAGCCTAAATGCACAAACAAGCAAAGTTGGGCATGGCTCCACTTGACTCAATGACTTGGCATAATGCAGTAAGTCTTGCACAGTTAACAATTTCTTGTGTTATCTTGGAAATCTTTGCTTGTCACACAATGTAAAGACACAAGAAATCATACCTTTATTCATTATTTTAACAATTGCCTTTGTTGTCAAGGTATAATCAGAAAAACAAAGCCTGATTTTATGGTTCTTAAAGTAATTTCATATCCTTCATCTTATTTGAATCTTGAAATAAATCTGTGTACAGCCAATAAGACAAATATTATCAGCATTTTATAACTGAAGTTATTAGGAATTGGAATATCAAAACATGGGTTAAAAACCTACAAGGTCATTTGTCCCCTCCTATGAATGAATGGAGGGTTCAAACAGCAGATTATCTGGCCACTGGCCAATGTCTTTTTCTTAGGAGATATAGGGACTTATGCCTGATCATTAGGAATCAGTGCTAGCATCAAGACTAGAATCTCGATGAGCTGACATTCAATCAAGTATAATTCCAGTAGGTGATGATTCTTTTTGTATGAAGTTGATATTACATTCTTTCTTCTTGATTTCAAGTTTAGAAATATAATTGACTTGGAACTTTGGATCCAGAACGTCTTTTATGCCATATTCACAGTGGGTAATAATACCCCTTTTCGGGCGCCTGGGTGGCTCAGTTGGTTAAGCAACTGCCTTTGGCTCAGGTCATGATCACGGAGTCCCTGGATCAAGTCCCACATCGGGCTCCCTGCTCGGCAGGGAGTCTGCTTTTCCCTCTGACCCTCCCCCCTCTCATGTGCTCTCTCTCATTCTCTCTCTCTCAAATAAATAAATAAAATCTTTAAGAAAAAAAATAATACCCCTTTTCATTACTATAGTGGTAAAGATGGAGGTGCTTGCATCTGAAAGTCTGTTATCTCTGGTTGAGTCCCAAGAAAGGAACAACTTAAACCACAATGAAGAGCATTTTGATTGTCATTCAATGTCTGTTACATTATAAGACTTTCCTTAAAACAGGAACAGAAATATAAGACCGAGGTAGAATTTTTTGGTGATTAGGAGATAAAATATAGAAATGTAAATGGAATGGAACAATTGGTATTATTTATATATATAAAAGAGTTTACCTGGTGGAGGAAAAGCAAATGGTAATGGTTACTGTGATGATTCCATTAAATTTTGATTGAAATACAAAGATAAGAAGGGAAAGCATTATCATTATAAGATTTTTCCAAATTAAAGAAAAAAACCTTTTAAGTTAAGATATATGCAGATGTTGATAAATATATAGATATAGATACAGGGATAGTTGATAGGCAGACAGACAGATAGACCTCACTCCATATGAAGTCTTTAGATATAGAAACAGGTTTATTATTGTAGTGGATTGTTACAAGAATTGTAAACCCACTGCATTTTGCAAATATTAATCAACCACCATTTAGTCAGTTCTTCCTCTGTAAAAAGCCCTGAGAGAGGCATTGTGGGGTATGCAAACATGATTAATACTTTGTTCATGTCTGCATTAAAGAATTCATCATATTGTTGAAAATATGTTTGTGTCTTACTAGGCTGCATGGGAAAAGAGGTGGGAGAAAGGTATCAGAGACAGGGAATCAGAAATGATAATTGATTGTTCCTTTTTATGCGGTTCTTAGCAAGTAACATGATGAATGATATACATTTTATTTTGATCTGTCCACAATCTTGTTCTTGTTGTCAAGATTAGGAGAGACATATCAGAAGTTGAACAGAACAAACATGGAAGTATCGTTCTGAATTATACAGACCTTTAAATTAAATGTTCCATGACAGGATAAGCAAATAACTCCAGGGCATATTCCTTCCGACTTTGCTAGTTCTGTTTTTTTAGTGTTGGTTAAAACAAACAAATTGTACTTACAAACTATATTTTATGTAATAATTTTCTTTTATGTAATAAAATGGAGTATATCAGTCTTTCAACTCATATTAATGGGCCTCATTAATTTTGTAAATCATTCAGAAAAGATGTATTTCTTGGTTGTGTGGGAAGAGTGTTGGTGTTCACAAGCAATATCATGAACCTGAATTTTATCTTTTTGCCAACATGGAAGCAAACAAACAAGAACGATAATAACTGGGGTGACTGGGTGGCACAACCGGTTAAGCATCCGACTCTTGTTTTCATCTCAAGTCATGATCTCAGGGTCCTGGGATCAAGTCCTGCATCCAGCTCTGCCTTCAGCACAGAGTCTGCTTGAGATTCTCTCTCCCTCTCCCTTTTCCCCTACCACTAGTGTGTGCCCTCTCTCTCTAAAGTAAATAAATATGTATTTAAAAAAAAAGAATCATAATAAAATTTGTATTTGTCTGTAAACAGACATACACACATATGCTGCATATATGCATGCATTTTCTCTTATTAATATGACAGAAAACAAGAATCATGACTGAATGTACATTTGTGTAAACATGCACATGCACACACACAAATATACACAAATTCTTTTTTCCTTAGAGGAAAGTGACAATGTTGTCATGATACAATTGTTTAAGTATTGTGTTTTCACTGATAGGACAAGCCACCAAGATTGTGTTTTTAAAGGCATCTCACTGAACGTTGGAATCTGTGAACCTCAGTTAAGACACTCAAGAAACAGAAAGAACTGATTTTAAATAACTTTCAATTGTTGAGTTACTCATGAATTAAAGTGGCCAGATGCAGAGTTCAAATGGTGGCAACAAGTCTCAAGGAAGTTCCAACTTTTAGCTGTTTTCCTTTCTGCAGTCTTAGTCTCTACAGCCACATAGTAGTAGATGAAGGAAGGATCCTAACATACTCAGAGATTCAGAGTCCATACAGGAAGAGTTTTTTCTGAAAGCCAAGTATCTATTAGCCCCATTGGTTTGATTTCAATATAAGCTTATTCCTAAACTCTAAGGAAAAGAAAGATTGTAGATGGTCAGCTCATGGTTTAGTCTTTAGGGTCCTGCTGCCTGACTCTAACCTGTCTCCCTTGATAACTATGATAACTATAGTATCTTGATAACCTGATACCTTGATGACCTTGATAACAGTATTGCTTTGAACAAATTACTTAATCCTTTTGCTTCCTATTTGCATTTATAGAGAGTGGATAATAACAGTACTTGAATCATATTGTTTTATCAAACTTATGTGTTTGATTCATAGAAATTGCTTAGCACATCTGTTGAATAAGAATATAGTTACTATTATAGTTATTATTATTATTATTATTATTATTATTATTAGAGAGCTCTACATCATGGAAAGTCCATGAATGTAGAGTGGCAGATGAATGGATATCCAAAAGGAAATTCAGTTATTATTTTTTACAAGTAAATATATAACAGGTTATATCAAAATAAATATTTATACAAGTAGTTAAATAGCCAATGTTTGATCACTGTGGGGAAATGCCATTGTGAGTTACTGGAGAACTCAAGGTAACTTTGAGAAATCACCTCTCAAGTTTGCCTTGTTAATGAGTATTCTAGGTGCACTTCCTTAAACCCCTGTCCCTCTACCCCAAAATCTACATCCTTATGCTACATCTTTAAAAGAGTTGCATTAAAAAGTATGTGGGGAGCTAGAAATGGGGCAACTTTCAGAAAGACAAAATGAGTAGCTCAGTGAACCCTCTTTTCAGTAAAACAACTACTTTAGTAGAAAATTTTATTTAAGAAGAAAAAACAAACACACAAAATCAAAACCATTTATATTCTCTAGAAATTGTCCCAAGCAAGGGCAAACATCAAGTGGCAAAACATTTATTCAAGAAAACCCTAATGAATCTTAGTAAAGACAGAGTTTTACTAAGACATGTATGCCAGAGAATGCTCCTACTCCCAGCACTCCAAGCTGTAGGTAATGAGAGCTCTCTACCAAAAGCTGTGTACTGTGTGGATGTGGCCAGAATGTGAGGGTTCCATCTCATTCCAGCATACATTCCAGAGCTACATTTTCACTCTGGGTACAGTAGGCTGCGAAAGGTTTCTCATCACCCACAGCCTAATGATGTAGAAACTGTGGTTTTGATGAGAATAGCCAAGAGGACTATGGCTCTTTTACCCAAAGTAGCTCCTAATCTTAGGGTGAAAACTCTAGGTTAAGTGTGGTAATCTGAGAATACTGGAGCTCTGATCGCACTCACTTTCAAATGTTTATAGGACAGAGGCTTCAGATTGAGAGAGGCAAACCAAGAGCAAGGAATAACATCATGGCTGGACTTTGGCTCATAGAGCAGAGACCCCATTCTGGAGGAAAGAGGTTAATGTCTCTGCCCGTAGCTCTGGTGCAGTGATGGAGAGGTTATACCATGGGTAAAGGCAGCATTAAGGATGGAAATATATGTATCTCACTGAAGGGACTGATTATATTTGAAACAGACCAAGGAGAATTCATTGCATGTGTAAGAAAATTGTTGAAAATGATGGAGTACTTGGTAGAGTACAGTGAATGGGGGACTGGTAGCTTCATGGTATGTAGAGCAACCAGAAAAAATAAATAAATAAATAAACAGAAAATGGACAATTCAGAATGATAAAAGAGAGAATAAGGGATATAGTAATAAAGAGCCTTCATAGGATCACACAAAATTTGGGGGCCAGGAGGCTGTATGAATGTACTAGGCTATGCCCACTCAGGAACAATCAGAGTAGGATGGGAAGATGTGAAGCACTGCCTAAGCCATACACAAATCAATCAACAAAGGCATGGCAGGAAGCATGTTTTTTAATTGATTGACTGATTAAAGAGGGGAGAGGGGCATAGAGAGAGGAGAAGGGAGAGAATCTCAAGGAGACTCCCCATTGAGCTCAGAGCCTAACTCAGGCTCCATCCCATGGCCCATGAGATCAGGACCCATAAGATCACAACCCGTGAGCTCAGGACCTGAGCTGAAATCATGAGTTGGATGCTTAACTGACTGAGCTGCCTAGGCGCCCCAGGAAGCATGTTTTTAGAAGAACTGAGAAGAACCTAAGCTTTACCTCTAGCTGATTTTCAGGCTCATTGCAAGCACTATGTGAAAGCTAAGGCTGAGGTATAAAAGGCTTGGCTAGGCATTGGAGGAATACCTCAACACAAAGCCAATTTGCAAATAATGGAGAGTTATTTCCTTTTCTCTCCTCTCCTCTCCTCTGCTCTCCTCTCCTCTCCTTTCTCTCCTCCCCTCCCCTCTCCTCTCCTTTCTCTCCTCCCCTCCCCTCTCCTCTCTTTCCTCCCCTCCCCTTTCCTCTCTCTCCTCCCCTCCCCTCTACTCTCCTTTCTCTCCTCCCCTCCCCTCTCCTTCCTCTTCTTTTCTCTCCTCTTCTTTCTCTCCTCCCCTCCCCTCTCCCCTCCCCTCTCCTCCCCTCCCCTATCCTCCCATCTCCTCTCTTCCCCCTCTTCAGCTCCCTTCCCTTCCTCTCCCTTCCTCTTTCTTTTCCTTCTCTTCTCTTTTCCTTCTCTCTCTCTTTTTCTCCCTCTCTGTGTCTTCTTTTGCTTGAGGTAATTAGGAAATCTGTCTACTGTCTTAGTTAAACAGTACAATAACATATTTTTCTAAGTATTAAAAAAATGACAACTAAGATTCTTATATCCGGTAAACCTGTTTTTCAAAAGGGAGATCAAAATAACACATTCCTATGTAAATGAAACATAGAGAATTAGTAACTGGAAGATCTGGCTTAAAGGAAATACCAAAAAAAGTTCTTTTAGCCTGAAGAAAAAAAGTGATATCAGATAGCAATTTGAATCAACATCAAGAAAAGAACCCTGGAAAAGGTAATTATATAAATTACTACAAAAAACAGTACAATTATATATTTATTTTTGTTTATTCTCAAATGATTTAAACAGTAATTACAGTAAATAATGTATGTTATACCTATAACTTATGGAACTGTAATACACTGAAGAGTAAAAGCACAAATGAGGTGAGTAGGGAAAAAATTAAAAGATGTATTGAAATAAGGAAATGAAAATTCAAATTCACATTTAAAAAATTAAGGAAAACAGAAATGATAAATTAAAACATTAATATAACAAATTCTATAAATACATACTTGCTTCCTATTCTTTGCTCAACTTTTTAGAGGGACATAAGATTATACAAATTAATGATTATAATAACTATCTATCTACCTACCTATACAACCATGTATATCATATGGCAATTACCAACATACTCCTAAAGAACCAGTCTGTCAAGTAAGCAATCATAAGGAAAATTAGCAAATACTTTGATATGAATGAAAATGAAGATACTATATACCAGTACTTATGGGATGCAGCTAAAACAGTACTTAGGAGGAACTTATACTCTAACCCCCATATTTTAAAAAAATCAAAGTAGTAACAATATTCTACCTTAAGAAACTAGAAAAACAAAAGCAAACACAAAGCAATTATTAAACAGTTAATAATAAAGATCACAGGAAAATAACTTTAAAAGGACTTCAAGATTTTTAAAAAATTATTTTATTTGAGGGAGAGAGAGAGAGCAGGAGCAGGGGAAAGAGGAGAAGCAGACTCCCCACTGAACAGGGAGCCCAGTGTGGGGCTCAATCCCAGGACCTAAGATCATGACCTGAGCTGAAGGCAGACACTTAACTGACTGAGGCATCCAGATGCCCCAATTTAAAAGGATTTAGAAAATCATTTGAGAATATCAGTGAAATAAAAAGGTGTTTTTTTGGAAAAGAGTAATAAAATGGATGAAACTTACTTGAACTGACAAAGGAGAAAAAATACAGAAGAGAAAATTATGAAAATCATACCAAAAAAGGGGACATAACTACTAATCTTAGAAAAATGAATGGATATATATGAAAGGATATATAAGGTCACGTAAATGAATTTCATAATTAGATAAATTATATGAAGTAGGAAAATTCCTAGGAGAAGACTAACTAAACTGACTCAAGAAGAATAAATTCTAAATATGCATGTAAAAGAAATACATTAAATTAGTAATTTAAAACTTTCCACTGGGTAAGGTCCAATACCAGATGGCTTCATTGGTGAATCCAATCAAACTACTAAATAAGATTATTTCTGAATTTACTCTTTGAGGACAGACTAACCTGATACCCAAAACAGACAAAAATAGCACAAGAAAACAAAACAACAAACCAATGCCCTCTATGAAAATGGATGCAAAATATTTCAACAATATATAAAAGTATTTTATGCCATGACCGGGAGGGATTTATCCCAAGATTCTGTGGCTGATTTAATATCTATAAACTGATTAATATCTAAAAATCAAATAATATATAATATTCAAAGAATAAAAACAAAAACCCTATTAAATGCTCATCTCAGTCCAACATCCATTCATGATATGTATACTCAAAAAACTAGTAAAAATAAGGAAACTTTTTTTTTTTAAAGATTTTATTTATTTATTTGAGACAGAGAGAATGAGAGAGAGAGAGAGCACATGAGAGGGGGGAGGGTCAGAGGGAGAAGCAGGCTCCCCGCCGAGCAGGGAGCCCGATGCGGGACTTGATCCTGGGACTCCAGGACCATGACCCGAGCCGAAGGCAGTCGCCTAACCAACTGAGCCACCCAGGCACCCAATAAGGAAACATTTTAACCTGATAAAAGACTTTAAGGAAAAACACCCCACAGCTAAAATCTTATTCAATGGTGAAAGAATGAATATCATTTCCTAAGATTAGGAACAAGACAAGAATACCTGATTTCACCACTTTTCTTTTTACATTGTACAGGATATTCTAGGACAATTAAGAAAGAAACATAAATGACATCTAGATTGGAAAGGAATAAATTATCTCTATTTGTGGATCACATGATGTCTTATATAGAATACTCTAAGGAGTTCACTAACACACACACAAACATAATTAGAACTGATAAGAAATCTGGGCACCTGGGTGGCTCAGACAGTTAAGCATCTGTCTTTGGCTCAGGTTGTGATCCCAGGACCCTGGGATCGAGCCCCCGCATCAGGCTCCCTGCTGAGTGAGGAGCCTGCTTCTCCCTCTCCCTCTGCCTGCTGCTTCCCCCGTTTGTACACTCTCTCTCTCTCTCTGTGTCAAAAATAGGTGAAATCTTAAAAAAAAAAAAAAAAACTGATAAGTAATCTAAGATACAGGATACAAGCTCAATATACAAAAATCAGTTGTATTTCTCTACATACGCAATGATCAATATGAAGATTAAATGAAGAAAACGATTCCATTTACAATGGCATCTAAAAGAATAAAATACAATACTTGGGAATAAAACTAATAATGAAGGGCTGAAAACTACAAAACATTGCTGAGAAATTAAAGAAGATTTAAATAAATGGAAATATATCCCATTTTCACAGATTGGAAGCCTTAATATTGTTAAAATGGGGACATACCCAAAATTGATCTACAGATTCAATGCAATCTGTATCAAACTCCCATCTGGCTTTTTGGCATAAAGTGACAAACTTATCTCAAAATTCATATGGAAATATAAGTGATCTAGAAGAGTCAAATTTATCTTGAAAAAGAATGTAAACTTGGAGGTCTCATACTTCCTATTTTAAAATTTACAACAAAGCTGCAGTGATCAATACAGTGTTATTCTGGCTTAAGAATAGGTATCTATATTAATAAAATAGAATCAACAGTTCATCCCCCCCATCTTTCTAGTCAATAATTTTTTTGACAAGAGTGTTTAGACATTTCAGTGAAGGCAAGATTCATCTTTTCAACAAATGGTATAGTGACCACTGGTTATCTATATGTAAAATAATGAAGATGGCCTCAATGGCATGTCATATGCAAAAATTAAATCAAGCAGTAATTTAAGTGTAAGAGCTGAAACTAAACTAGCTATTAGAAGAAAATATTGGAACAAATCTTTGTGATCTCAGATTAGGCATTGGTTCTTAGATATGACACCAAAAGCACAATGGGCAAAAGAAAACAGGTAAATAGTTCTGTATCAAAAATAAATATGTTCATGCTGCAAATGATACCATCAAGAATGTGAAAAGGTAGCTTAAAGAATGGGAGAACATATTTGCAAATCATATATCTGACAAGGCTCTTGTATACAGTATATATAAATATGTGTTACAACAAAAAAAAGATACATAACCAAGTAAAAAATAGGCAAGTGTTTCAGATAGACATTTCTCCAAAGAAGATACATAAGGTCTAATAAACACATGGAAAGATGTTCAATATTATTAGTCATTTAGGAACACACATCAAAACCTTAATGAGATATCACTCCATACTCACTAGGATCGATACAAGAGAAACAGATAGACAAAATAGATGTTGACTATGATGAGAAGAATTTTGAACCCACAAGCATTGCTGGTGGGAATGTAAAATGGTGCCAATTTGGAAAACATTTTGCCAGTTCCACAAAATGTTAATTATAAAGTTATTACATAACCCAGCAGATCCACTCCTAGGTATAATACCCAAGTGGAACAAAAATGTGTGTCTACCAAAAAAAAAGAAAAAAGTACACAAAGTTTCAAAAAAAGTATTATCCAAGAGGTAGAAATAATTCAAATACCTACCAACTGATAAATGGATAAATAATATGTGGTGTTTTCACACAATGGAATATTATTCAGCCATAAATTGGAATGAAGTATTGATATATATTACACCACACATAAACCTTGGAACTGTTTTGTTAAAGAACACAACCGCATATTATGTTATTGTGTTGAGAATAGGCAAATCCATACAGACAAGAAGTAGACTTGTATTTTTCTAAGACTGGGGATAAGAGGATAAGGAAGATAATCCCTAATATTTTTTAAATTTATCTTTTGCCAGTAATAGAAATGTTTTAAAATTGAATGTGGATATGGCTGTGTTTGTATACTTAAATTTGGTGAATTTCTGTTATGTGAACTATATTTCATTAAAAATGGAGTGGAAGAAAAAGAAAGAAAGAAGGCCTTAGATATTTGTAAATATTCTCAAATAATGATTCAAGTAGTATGCATGCTTTGTTAAGCCACAAACATAAAAGGGACATGACAAGGCAGTACATATTACATATTTAACCTCTCATTGGCCCTCTTCTGTGTGGATAGCATATGTGACGGATGTCTCCCTCAAAATTCTGGGGCCAAGTAAAAGTGTATAAATATGGCTTAATCTCCTCTGTCATCTGTTTTTATATTCCTAGCTAATGAATTGCAAACTTTGTCCAAACTTAATATGGGGGTGTATGTGTGTAATTTTCCCCACCCCAACTGTCTAGTCACCAATGATAAAATAGATTTTCTAAGACATCAGCCTAATTTCACATGTAACCTTTGAATTTAGGAAAGTAGAAGTCCATCATGTGCTATTACTTATAGTGTGTTCATACAGACTTCTGTGGCTGTATTGTATAAAAAATGTAACCTATAGCTCATTTATGAAGGACAGTTGACATGAATAAGAAGAGAAGTATACAAGGAATGTGCACAGAACAAGAATGCCTACAGTCATTCTACTCTGCTACTTCTTGTAGCTACTTGGGGCAAAATTTTTTACCTTGACATATTGCATACCACCACCTGGAGAAAACTATTTTATCATACTGGAAGCATTTTTTTAGGAAAGTATTTACAGAAAGGCTAAAAGAGCTTTCTCCATCCTTTGATAGGGAGACTTCAAAATTGATGTTATCAAACCTTTGGAGCTGCAAATGTGTATAATGTGGACTGGGTAAATCTCAAATGTCAAGTCAATTAAATCTCAGAAGACACTTGCACAGCTAAACTTAAAATTTCCATCTCTTCATTATCTAAGATCAACTTACTTCATAGGAATTCAGTAATGAATATAACAATGGATAGTATGTCATTTATGAAGAAAGTACATTACTATCCTAGTATAACCTCCAGCAGAATTAATTGAATCGTAGGAGTCTCAGTGAAAATGGGCTTTCTGTTCTGCCTCTTCCATCTATCTAAACATGACCCTAGCTTCCTGATTCTTTGATGGTCCATACTTTACTTTGGTCCCAGGGTGTTTGATATAAGTATGTGGAATAGTGTGAAATTTCCTAGATGGTACCTGAATCCTCCATACTTTTGGGAAAAGTATTAGGGCTGAAAAGCCCCTGCTCTCTGCTTCCATAACTTTCCCTTTCTCAGTTATAGCTCTTATCACATGATACTGGCACTGTCTGTTTACTTCTTATTTTCTCTACTGTTTTTGAAGCCATGAGGGGAAAGGGCAATGTGTATCTTCCAAAACTCTGATCATTAGTAACTAACACAATTAGGGGGGAAAAGTAGATACTCAAAATTAAATGTGAATGAATTAATGGGTGAACAAACAAATTAATTGAAAGCATGAGATATTTAACTTTTTATAAGCTTGATACTAGAGGAAACATTTTAGGTCACCCAGTCAAGGTCTCTAAAGAAAAAAAATGGCATTTCATTGTTTTTAGTCAGTGAACCACACTACTGTATAAAGGCCAAAAAGTTAAACTACCAAAGGGCAATTCTTACTGTTTTTCTTTATAGTGAACCAAATCCCTCCTTCTTTTAAATTTGCTTTCCTTAGAAGCAGGACAAATCATGTCCAACATCTCTTTCCTATTAAATTTTAGCTATTGGGAATGCCAACATGGAGATTTTATCTTTATGTGCTGGATAGCTCAAGCTTCTTCAATTTTCATTCCTCTGATGTTTCAATACCAATTGTGAATCATTCACAAAAAATTTATTGGAAATCTATAAAAGAACTAGGCATCAGGCCAGACAATCATCCTGCTTATCCTCTGTTCCTGTTCTAATTAAAACAGGAAGCTAAGAATATTAAAATTTATTACATAATTTATTTTCTTGAGATAAGTGGCAAAGGAGAACTCTAGTAAGGGATAAAATATCATATTTTCAGTGAGAAAATTATTTATAGCATTATAATTCCAGATTAGATATTTCTTGAATGTCAAGTTTTTCTTACTCTTGTAGAAAGGTTGTTTATTCCTATGGCTGAGAATAATGTCTGGTTGTTATTTAAACTACCACACACACACACACACACACACACACACACACACACACACTGTATTTCCTGTGTTTTAAATATGATAAAACTATTTTAGATAATAACCAAATATATCCAGACAGCTACCTGGATGTATAATCTTCTTTTAAAAATCTCAATTTAGCCCTTTTGATACACTTGTTTTACCACAATTCATTCTAAGGAATGAAGGTTTAGTTTTCCTTCCAATAGACATTAAAGGCAGTGTTTCACCTAAATTCTTCAAGAATTATCTAGGTCACATTCACAGTTTTTAACTGGCATGGTAAAAACCTTTCTTCTTTTCCCAGATGACAGAGGCTATGTAAGTGTGTAGGAAGATGGATAGGGAATCATGGCTTCTCAGTCTTATTCTCACATTTTCCTCAGTCCCAGGAGTAATTTTTCAGCTTTTCAGATTCACAAACTTAATTTCACTGGTTTACAATGTAAGAGGCTGTAGCCTTGGTGAATTGATTCATGCTCTTCTAAAACACAAGAGACTGCTACAGAAGCCACAATACCAAGACATTAATTTATATTTTTAAAAGTTTCTAATGGAAGAAACACTAATGCCTGTTCATTAGAAACATCTGCCCTCAGGAGAAAAAAAAAAAGAATCTACAGTTATTTTGTTCCTCCAACAAATAGAACTTGAAGTGCATTGTTGATACATACTCACTTTCACAGGAGACCCTAAATGCAGTGATATCAACATTTTTTACTCAGCCACAGCAAAAAACTCCCCATCAAACACTTTCTTATCTTGACCAATAAATATAAACTCATTGGAAGCATCAGTCCCTGTTCCGTAATGCCTTACCTCATCCAATGTCACTGTCCTGGGACTCCTCAAAATTATCTCTGCCCAGTTTTTTTAGACAAACCTAATCAGGATAATGCTGAGAACTATACATTTAATCTAATCTCCAGTGAGGATTAGGAATGATTTTGCAGACAGTGATCTTATCTCATGCCCAGTTGAGACCTTAGGTACCTGGTTGAGTGGTCACAGATGTCCTCCTTTTAGTTACCTTAATGACTTACTATTGCATTCTAATGAGTAATAGGCATATATTTTGGATATACCAAGAATACTGTAAATTCTAAATCCCTTTAATTTGGACACAAGATCCTTTTCCCCAAACCAGATTTATCAGCTGCAGCACTTACCTCAGTAAATGGAAAGCCTATGCATACAATTATTCAAGGTAGTGTAACATAAAATGCCTTGATCTGCAATCTTGGAGTACATAAATAGGATATATAATTTATTCAATCAAATTACAATGATTTTATGTCCCTACCAACACATAGTGTCATAAAACCTAGTCTTTTCTGGGGACTTGCTCACCAAATATTTCCATAAATCCCAAGATATCTGTGGGTGAAAATAGTTATTTCTTTTGGCTTCTGGAAAAAATATATAGTCATTTGCTTCCAGCCATACCAGTGAAATTGTTGCAAGAGTTGCCCTCACACTGAAAGATTTCTGTAAAAAAAAAAAATAATAATAAAATAAATAAATAAAATAAATCACTTAAAAACAGAGCACCAAAGAGGGATAAAACACAACAAAAAAAAACACGACACATATAGAAACAAAACTAAAAGTAAAATTATATCCAGTTGTATCAGTAATGACAATAAAAGGGCCAAACCATAAAAAAATAACAAAATACAATGGAATAAAATTAGAAATCAATAACAGATGGAAATTTGAGAAACTCACAAATATGTAAAAATTAAACAATATACTCTTAAGCAATGGGTCAGAGAGGAAATTGTAAGACAAGATGGAAAATATTTTGAGAGAAATAAGATGAAACACAACATTATATATAGGATGGAGCTAAAGCAATTCTTAGAATTTTATAGCTATAAATGCCTATATTAAACTAAAAAAAAAATCTAAACATCAGAAACCAAACCTTTCCCCCCAGAAGACTGGAAAAATATAACAAATCCAAAGCTAACAAAGGGAAGGGAATAATAAAATTAGAGTGGAAATTAATGAAAGAGAAAACAGAAAAAATAATAGAGAAAAGCCAATGAAACCAAAAGTTGTTTTTTTCTTTGAAAAACTCAATAAAACTGACAAATTTTTCAGTAGATTGATCAAGAAAAAAAATACAAGGCTCAACTTATTAAAATCAGAATAAAAAGAGTAGGTAATACTACATTAGAGTAATAAAAGGATAAAAAGGAGTACTATGAACAATAGTTCGCCAATAAAATAGGCATTTAGATGAAATGGACTATTTCCTAGAAAGACACAAACTACCAAAACTGATTCAAGAAAAAGAGAAAATCCGAATAGACCTATAACAAATAAAGAGATTGAATTAATAATGTTAAAACTACCCTCCAAAGACACATTCTCTACAAAACATTAGCAATAAAATCCGGCAACATATAGCAAGTTTTATATAACATGACCAAGTGGGAGGACACCTGGGTGGCTCAGTTGTTAAGCATCTGCCTTTGGCTCAGGTCATGATCCCAGGGTCCTGGGATTGAGCCCTGCATTGGGTCCCTACTCAGAGGGGAACCTGCTTCTCCTTCTCCCTCTGCCCCTCCCCCTGCTTGTGCTCGCTCTTTCTCTCTCTCCCTCAAATAAATAAATAAAATCTTAAAAAAAAAAACAAAAACAAACCATGACCAAGTGGAATTTATCCCAGAAATGTAATGTTGCTTTAACATCCATAAATGAACAATACAGCATATTAATATAATAAAAAAAGAAAACAGAACAAAACAAATAACAAAACAGAGAAAACATGATCATATCCATAGATTCAGAAAAAGCATTTATAAAAATCCAACACTCTTTCTGGATAAAAACACTGAACAATCTATGTATAAAAGGGACTTAACTTGGTAAAGAGCATCTATGCAATACCCACAACAAACTTCACAAAGATGTCTGTTTTCACCACTTCTATTCAACATTATACTAGAGGTTGTAGCAACATCAATTAGCCAAGAAAATGAAATAAAAATTATTTATATTAGAAAGAAAAAGAAGTAATACTCTGTTGCAAGATAATGTGATCTTTATATTGAAATTCCTAAGGAATCAATTAAAAAATCTATTAAAATTATTAAACAAGTTCCGGAAGCTTGCAGGATACAAGATCAGAATGCAAAAATAAATTATATTTTTATACACTTGCAATACACGTTCCAAAAAATAAATTTAAAAAGCTATTAATTTTCAACATCTAAAGGAATACAATACCTGAGAATAAATTTACAAAAGAAATGCAAAACTCATAGTGTGAAAATTATTATTTTTTAAGAAATTAAATAGCTAATAAAGAGACATTTTATGTTCATAAATTAGAAGGCTTAGTATTGTAAGGAAAGAAATGCGTATCGAATTGACCTACATATTCAGTGCAATCCCTATCACAATACCAGCTAGCTTATTTGTAAATTTACAAGCTGATCCTGAATTCACATGGAAACTCAAGGAACCCAGGATAGCCAAAACAATCTGGAAAAACAAAAATGGATAACTTATCCTTCCTGATGTAAAAACTTACTACAAAATAATAGTAATTAAGATAGTGTAGTACTAGCCTAAAGGTAGACACATAAATGAATAAGATAGAATTGAGAGAAAGAAATAAAATATATCTATGGTCAACCGACTTTCAACAAAATGCCAAGACCATTCAATTGGGAAAGAATAGTTTTTCAAAAAATAATTCAACCGTATATCCTCATACAAAAGAATGAAGGTGACTCATACCTCACACCAAACACAAAAATTAACTAAAAGTGGATCATTGACTTAAATGTAAGAGCTAATTCTGTAAAACTCTTAGTAAAAAAGGTAAGGATAATCTCTGTAACCTTATATATGACACCAAAAGCACAAGTGACCAAAAGCTGGGGTGGGGGGGGGCACGCGGCGGGACAGAATTGGACTTCATCACGATGAAAAACTCTTGTGCTTTAAAGGATGCCATGAATGATATGAAAACATGTATAATTAGAGAAAATTTTGAAAATCATATAAGGTATTAACATCCATGATATAAAAAGAACTGCTGGAACTTGATAGCAAGAAAACAAACAACCCGACTTAAAAAAAAAAAAAGGGGCAAAGAACTCCAATAAATATTTCTCCAAAGAAAATATACAAATAGCCAAAAGTGCATGGGAAGATCCTGAATATCAGTAATCATTAAGGAAATGGAAATCAAAATCACCATGAGATACCACTTTACATTATTAGGATGGCCTTTATTTAAAAAAAAAAAAACAAAACAAAGCAAAACACAAAATAAGTGGTGGTAAGGATGTGGAGAAATCAAAACCCCCATACACAGCTGTTGGATATATAATGGTACCATTGCTTTAGAAAACAGTCTCTTAGTTCCTCAAAAAGTTAAGCACAGACTTATTTCACTCAGAAATTCTAGGTATACCAATTATACCAGTTATATACCAAACAGAAATGAAAGTGAATGTACAAACAAAACTTGTACATAGATGTTCATAGCAGTATTACTAGTAACAGCTAAAAGGTAGATGCAAACCAAAGGTATACCAACTGATGAGTGGATAAATATATATGTTGCATACCCATACAATAGACTATTTTTCAACCATAAACTGAAGTACTTTATATGTTACAAAATGGGAAAATTTAAAAACATTATGCTAAGTGAAACGAAGCAATCATAAATAACCACATATTACGTTATTTTATTTATATGACATATTCCAAATAGGAAAATCAATATACAGAGAAAGTAGATTAGTGGTTGCCTAGACCCAGGTCAGAGAGGGAGATTAGAGGGTGACAACTAAAAAGTACAGTATTTCTTTTTTGGGTGATAAAATTCTAAAATTATGTCTGAAACATTTTGCAAATTATATATATATATATATGTGTGTGTGTGTGTATATATATGTATATATGTGTATATACATATATATGAATTCATTATCCCAACTGCCTAGCACAATGAATTCAAGAACAAGTTTAGAATAGAAACCTCCAGTACTTACCACTTATGTCACACTGAGTAATAGTTCAACCACTGAGGGAGACCTTATTTTGTTAACCGGAAACTCTATTCCATAGTCCTTATCTCCCTGTTAGTTGGCCTTGGATTATGCTTTAATTCCCATTTTGGATGATTTAACCAAGTAACATCCATTTGGTCTCACATGTCCTTCAAGAGGAGGGAATCATAAGTAAGGTCACATCTAAGCCACAGAACAAAAACCAAAACAAAACAAACCAAACCAAGCAAACACACACACACACAAAACCAGTCTTGTGCCAAAGCCAAGAGGATTAATAGAGATTCTCAAAGTTTCTTGTTCCTAAGTTTCAACCCTCCTCTGACATATATTCCTCACTATACCAAAAAAAAAAACAAAAACAAAAAAGTTATATTTCTAATGTCCGAGCTGGCAATGTTTACTGTTATGTTTAGCAGTTTCTTTGGTGCATTGTACAGTATGATGAGCCTGTAAGTCACCCTCTAAATTTAGGGTTTCATGGTCAAGTACATTTTGAAAATAACATGTTTGGATAATCTTAACATATATTCATACATTAAAATTTCTGCAAATTTATGAGAGTCAGAATTCAGTTTAACTCCGAGTAATGGTCTCCCAAATAGAATTGACTAGAAAATATCCCACTATTTCTTTCTTATTTTCACTAATAAGTGGAGAAATTGGTATTCTAAAGTACACACATCAGGAAATGCTGTGTGGGTTCCTACATTATAAAATTTTTCATGTAGTCAGATTCAAAATGAACTTACTGACAATTGATTTAACTGCAAATGGGCAAGACAAACTACGATCTTATGAAATCAAATACCTCTCTTACAATGTTCAGATAGACCTGCTGCATCAATTTGAAAAAGATTGTGATTTCCCAATGATGAAAACTCAGTCCAATGTGCTTCAGTGTTCTAGATGGTAGTCTGTGTATTGGCATTCGTAACCTTTCATTGGCTCTTCATGTATGGGCATGGTATAAGCTATGCTGATATTCTTTGGTTGTCTCAAGTCAACTCAGGCTGGTTGTACAAATCCTTTCATTTTCTCTGCAAAATAGTGATAGAGCACTTTTCAAGTAAGGCATTACCGATCTGTGCATGTTTGCATTTATTTTGTGGCTGGCAAGAACATTTAACTAAACTACTTATGCTACGTTAATAATCTCACCCTGAAAACAAAGGAAAAGACATAAATAAAATATTAAATAGGCCATATTCACGTGGCTTTAAGGTAAATGAGAGGTAAACATTTCCACACTGCCCAAATAGGGAGAGTTACATGGGAAAATATTCCGGTAATGTGTTGCTTCTAGGCTGCCAATTAGTATTATGTTAAAATGGCTACAACCATCTGGCAATTTCAGGATGTTGGAGATAAAGTTGTCATTAAATTTAACCACATGAGGTCCAAACAGAATTTTTAGTTTTCCTATAGATATTTCAGCCTCACTATCATTCATATATCCATTTATTTACTTAATAATCATCAATGCACTAGTTGCAAATCACTGACTTTTGCTATGGAAGAAAGAGTGCTAAGTAGGGGTTATATGATTACTGACATCAAGAGATTATATTCTTAAGAGAAAAAAGCATTTACACAAATAATTATAAAACAAAGAAAGTTGTAAATTTTATAATTTGGGGAAATGAAATAAATATTAAATGCCTCCTGTGTATGGGCAGTATGCTATACCTCATAATTAGAGGTAAGAATATTGATTTCCTAAAACTGCCAAGGGACCCTTAGGCTAGGAATGACAATCTTTATAAAGAAAAGAATTTTAGGGGTGCCTGGGTGGCTCAGTTGGTTAAGTGTCTGCCTTTGGCTGAGGTCATGATCCCAGGGTCCTGGGATCAATCCCCATGTCGGGCTCCTTGCTCAGTGGAGAGTCTGCTTCTCTCTCTTTCCCTCCCCCCCACCAACTCGTGCTCTTTCTCTGGTGCTCTCTCTCTCTCTCAAATAAATTTTAAAAGTTTTAAAAATATATATTATATCTCCAAATGTGGTTACATTCTGAGGTAGTGGGAGTTCAGGACCTCAGTATATGAATGGGAATGAGGGACACAATCCAGCCAATAACATTAAGTTTCTTTTTCTCAAGTCAAATATGGAAACTCTAAAACTCAAAGTGGATAACCAAGTTACCATTGGAGAGTAATGTGTCTTATGCTCCAAAACTCTTCATATCAACGATAATAGCATTTTCAAGAAGCCACCATGTTTCATGTTCTGTGTTAGGAATTTACATGTAGCGATTCATTTGGTACTCACAACAGTGCTATGAGATAGGCATTGACAATTATACTATTTTGGAGCCAAGAAAAAAAAAAAATGAGTCTTAGATTAAGATACTGACTCAATGTCACATGAGCACCAGAGCCTTGCTCTAAATCTTTTGTGCTCCAAATTCATCCTTTCTTTTGTGGAACTTGATAGTTTCAAATATTCTGACTCATAAAAAAAAATCAGCATGTGTTATAATATTTGACTTTATAAATAAGACTGAATATGAATGAAATTAGTATGTTTGGGAGTTTGGAAAATGAACATAAAAGGTTACTTATTGAACACATTGGCACCCAAACAAGGGCCCAGAATTAAACCTCCAGAATTAGAGAGGAAAAAAAATCAGTATTTAAATAGACTGTCTTTTGAAACTGAAAAAAAAAAATAGATATACATTTAAAATATGCCATGATCTTTTTGCATTACAATCTGTTTGAGGAGTCAGCATGTTATAGTAATATTACTTTCGTTTGATTAACATTTCATTGATAATAAAAAGAACCCCTTACATCCTTAGAAAAATCCAAAATATCTCTGAGGATGCAAACTCAGTGAATTGTGATTTAGAGACAAAAGGAATAGGAACGAGACTGGCACTTCTATCTAATGGGCATAGATGTAAATGAGCAGTGGTAAATCAAAGGGAAAAAATGAGCACTTGATTTTGAACACTGTCAGGTTGAATAAGAATGAGCCAGTCCATCTGTCTGAGTTGGTGGAAATGTGCGACCTCTGGAAGAGGTGGAGAGGGATCCTTTAAGATGAGAAATGAAAATGTCACCAAAATTTTGAGAAAATACTACTTCCCAGGAGCAGATTAATGAAGCAGAAGCAAAGCTCCAACTGTCAGCAGCTGAATTATTAAAAGAGGAAAAGCAGAATCTGTGGACAGGTGCAGGCTTGTCCAGAAATTGAAAAATCTTAGACCAAATTTACAAGTGAATCACAAGGAGTTTCATTTGACTTTTATCTGAACACTTTAATGGTTCATTTGCTCTAGATTTTAACATTTTTAAGAGTTCAGGTTTTTCATACATCTGTACCAGTTCTCTTCCAAAGAGGAATAGTCACAAATCCGCATCAAGAATTGCAGATGGGAAAGTGGGAAAAGAAGGCAAACTGGTATTATGTTAGTGCACTCATCATATATGTGCTTCCAGTTAGATATCCCAAATGCAAGCTTACCTTTGAAAGAGTTTCGTAGCAGGTGAACCAGAATAATGGATTAAAACTTGCATTTTTGGTCAATAGAACTAGGTTTAAATACTCTCTATAAAAATATTTCATGTGTGACCATGAGCAAGTTCATCTAAAATCTTTAACTCAGATTTTCACTTGAAAATACCTCTTGATTAGAGTATATTGTGAAGATTAAAATAAATAAAATATACAGCGTGCATGTTTCCTTTTCTTTTCTCTGTAACCTCTGCTCTTCCAGCTTTACTTGGGTCTGTGTTTTGCCTCCCAGAACTCATCTTAAAGGAAGAGCTTGACTTCTCTATATCATTTTCCTTGGCTACAGAAGAAACTATTTGAGATCCATAGTTAGGGAAGGGTCAAACTCATGCATGACAGTTTGCAACCTTGAATATAAAAATGAACAATTTGCCCAACTATGGGCAGACTATCAGGACCACTCACAGAGGCTTTCTTTTCTTAAGTAATAATAAACATGTAGAATCTACAATATCATTAATCATTTGGATGCCAGAATTCAGAAATTGTGCCTATAATGTACAGCCATTAATTGCCCTAATTCAAGAATCTAAAAACAAATTTAGTGTATAAACTCATTGATTTCTGTGGTTGAGCAATTCATAAATTTTCCAGTGAGTCCTTTTTATCTAGGAATAATGCAGGTTTAGCTACAAATTCACATATGTACTTTTATTTTTCTAAGTATGTAGATTAAATATTTTATCAGGTATTACTGTAGTAACTGTCTAAACGCCTTTGCTGTAATCTCCTTATTTGTTATTTATAACAACACATTTATACATATAATAGAATATATGTGTATAAGCATGTGTGTGCATAATTTATATTATTTTGCTTATAAATTAAAGAAGAGATTCATAATTACTATGGTGGATGCTGTCATGCACTGCACAGTCTCCCTTTAGGAGTGAAATGCTCGGGCGCCTGGGTGGCTCAGTTGGTTAAGCGACTGCCTTCGGCTCGGGTCATGATCCTGGAGTCCCGGGATCGAGTCCCGCATCGGGCTCCCTGCTCGGCGGGGGGTCTGCTTCCCCCTCTGCCCTCTTCCCTCTCGTGCTGTCTCTCATTCTCTCTCTCTCAAATAAATAAATAAAATCTTTAAAAAAAAAAAAAAAAGGAGTGAAATGCTCTTTCTTCCACCTGATGGCAGTCCTGCCAAGATGACCCTTGGCCTTCAGTTGTCAGTTCTTCTTGTGACTCTCTCAGCTGAAGAAAATGACAATATCCAGTGTCAGGCCTCTTTCCTGTAGCACCCACCATACTGCAGATGATCACTACAAGGATACAAGGCTCAGCCCCCATATCTGAACAGACATGCAGATCTCCATGAAATAAACAGTCTCCTTTCTCAGATGTTAACCCTAGGAATACTCCTTTCTAAAAATCCTGAATAGTTATTGCATCTCAGAATCTGCTTTCCAAGGAGAAATACCAGAAACAATGCCTGAAAGGAAGAGTTGGTTGAAATGGGAAAAGATGGACAGTTAATAACAACAGAAACAAAAGCAGAATATGATCATTGTCTTTTAGGGGTAGGGGAGGTTAATGAAGGAGGAAAGAAGGTGATAAAACATAGTGAAGTTGTCTTTCCAGAGGGAGGGATAGTGTCCAATGCACATAGGGCAATATATTCAATTGTGCTAGTGTTAGACACCACATGCCAAAATTTTGGCTCTGCCTCTGTTAGCTTCCGTGTCTGTGGGCAAGACACTTAAAATATCCAATACTTATGTGGGATCAAATGAGAGAGTACATACCTGGCACATGGCACTGTGTTTGGTACATAACAAGCACGAAACAATTGAACAAATAAATAATTTGTAAAAGCTATAATTGTTAACATCAAAATTACTCCTAGAGCTGAAGTTCAACAATACATCTTTCAAATAATCTTCTTCCATTTTGTATTATAATATAGAGTTCTACTCAGATTTGTAAGCAATGAATACACAGAGTAATTATTTGTTCACAAAGCAATAATCCCCTCCCCTAAAGGATTCATAATAGAAATCTTTTAAGATGAGGGTGATTTCATTTGCCAACTCAGATGCATTCTTGACTCTTTTTCACCCTGTTCTGCCCCAGAAACTGGATTATACTGGCATCTCCTGTACTCTTTGCCTGCCATATTAGTCTGGCAGATGAGAGACACCAAATGAGGTCATAGGATGGGAGGAGACTCAGTGTTTATTTACCACAAATCCTTCCATGCCAGTTGACTGTGGGCCAAAATGTCCCTTAACACGGGCTAATAACAGGTCCCTTTATCCACCCAGCTTACTCCATGTTGTTGCAATAATCACCATCTCCTCTTGTTTCCTCAATCCTGGTATTTGTTATATCTTTCTGCTATTGTTAGATCTAGAATATTTCACTATCCCTTGATTTTTTTCCTTGTATTCTGACCATATCTTGATAAAGAGTGACTTAATTTAGTTTGTTACAAATTAGCCAGCTTAAATGATCCATCTCTTTCCTCCTCCTGCTAGGACCTTGACTAACCTAAGAGAGTTTGGAGATTAAAAATGTATTTTTCTTTGAAAAATTATATTTTCATTCATTTTTTTCAGAATCACCTTTCTTCATCACATGGAACTTTAAAGCAAATTGAGCTGTAATTTGAAATCTCTGTAATTTTATTTATAAAGTAAGGAAATCTTGTGCATTCAGCTCTAAGTATATGAAGTGAGCCAATGGATTGGTAAAAGTCATTTTAAAGTTAAGAGACCTCAAGCAAAGGATTCACCCATAGTGATAAATGACATTTTTTAATATAAATATCAGCTTATTTAAAAAATAAATATTTTTTTCGTGTAACTTAAAAAATAAACATTTTGGCTAACTTAAAAAATAAATATTAAGGAAAAAATAAAGCAGGTAAAGAATATCTGTATTCTCAAATATGTTCACTACAACTTGCTCAGTACTGAAAACTGCCTACAAATCCAAAAAAATTTAAAAATCACAATGTAAAGCATAGTACATTCAACCACTGTAATATTATGTAGGACCAAAGGTATTTTTATGAAAAAGAGTAGTATTACTTCAGTGAAAGATATGTCTTCATGTTAGGTGAGAAAAAATTAAGACATTCATTTTAAAATGTAAAATTTCAAGAAGAAAACACATAAGTATTGATGTGATTGCATCTAAGGTGTAGGGCATGGATAGCATTAAGTGCTACCTCAAATTTTTTGAATTCCCAAACTGTCAATAATAAGCATAGAAGTCATTGTCAGAAAAAGTATACATTTTTCTAATTTCTAAAATGAAGCAATTAGTGAAAAAGGAGATTATTTCTTCATGTAAGTATTTTTCTTTTAAATGTAAACCAGGATGGTTTTGTATTAGTAATATATCTAAACTTGTCAGACTCTGGAATTTTAAAGAATGAAGTGAACAGCCCCCAAATTACTACTCTTTTTTTTTTTTAATAAAGACCTTATTTTAGTCTTAGAAGCTTGGATGAGAGGAATATAACAGGTATCACCCTAACTCCCTCTAAATTATACTTAATTAATGTACTGATCTTAGTATTATCTCCTAGAACTGAACCATTTTCATAAGAAATCACATCAGTTCAATATAAAATTTTCAAAGACAAAGAAGTACTAAGATCACAATGCAGGAGATTTCAGAACAAAATCACCCTAATTCCCTGGGATTTAACTCCATAGGCTTTTTTGTCCCTTCGACATATTCTTATTTCAATATTGTCAGAGAAATCATAGGAATTTGGCTTGATGTTACTATTCAGTTAAGAGTGAGGAAAAATACTTTTAAAATATTTTGGGGGCTGAACAGATATTATCCAGTTTATACAATACTGCTAATTGTGCCCCAAGACAAGTTACATCAATAAATAATAAAACACAAAAGAATTCTTTATGATAACAATGCATCAGGGAGCGTAACTCCCAATTTGGAAATTGTGGTACTTCTAGTCTGCTTGTTCTGGTTCTTTCAACACCTGCTTATTTCAGGGAGGCCTGATAAACTATGCATAGTATTAGCTTTCATAGCATATGTCCATCACATGCGTTCTTTGTCAATGAATGTACGGTCCTTCAAGGGGAAGTGGTAAAATGTACTTAATACTTTTCTCTTTTTGTTAATGAAGGTTATTTTTATTGTCCATAATTATAAATAATATTATGATAGTGACCCAGGTTGACTTTTTTAATAATGTAAACCTAAATCAAAGCCGATTTAAACATGTAAATTTATTACAGAAAATCTGTATTGATATTTTCAATTCCGTAAGGTCAGATCAGTTGGGCCCAGTCCTTCTAGTTTCACATCCCTTAAATGCTATACTCAAAATATTTCTAACATCTTGAAATCCCAAATCTTTTCTCCCAAATATCTGCAAGTCTCTCTAGTTTCCTACCTATTCTGTCTTGTGTTTCAATTGCCTTAGCTTTATTGTCCAACTACTAAAAATTCTCTTTATTCTCTCAAAAAAAACCCTCAAATGTTACCTTTTATATGAAGCCTTTCCTAAGTGCCCCACTTAGGATTCATCTCTTTTTCTTTTTCTTTTCTTTTTTTTCCCTCTGATAGAATTTTACATGCCTATATGTTAGCATTTACCATATTGCGTTGTTGTTTTATAACTGTGACTAACAAGTTAATATCAGGCCTAGTCTCTGCAGGCTTGGCTGAGAGCAACCTTGACCTTGGTGTCCCTCATCACTCTACTAGTAATGTTTCCTTAGAAACTTTAGAGTTAAGATAAATGTACAAAGTTGTTCTGCCTCACTTGCTTTTTGGGAATAGACCTGGTTTTGTGAAGCTGGGTAGTCAAGCAAGTCTTGGACCTCTGTCTCTCAAATGGTATAAAAGTTTGGTGGAGAACTGAGGGGATGGCTTCTCTGTATCAAATCGACCCACAGACATCTTGGGTCTTATTCATGGAAGCCATATATGGCCTGCACAGGTAAGGAGGCAAAAAAAAAAAAAAACTGTGTACTCACTCCAGAAACTGTCTGGTCTCTCAGTGAGGTGACAATGCTCTACCTGTTATATCTATTACCTGGAATACTTTTATAAAGCTAAGTAAACATAGTGTTTGACAAAAGCTTATTTTTATTTTGTGAGTCTGATTTCCAGCTAGAATCCATACTACCGCTTTGGTGCTGCAGCTATATACATATATTGTATGTATACTGTACTGTATAGTATATATATTATATATTATATTTTTATGATAATTTGCTTATATTTCTGGGTTTTTTAGAGTAAAATTTGTACTGTGCTTCTCCTTTCAAACAGTTTTCTTTTAATATCTAGTTCCTGGAAGATTTCTCATGTCGTTGGTTTATAACATAATTTATTTATAAAGATGGTTTAAAGAAATAAAATAAGAACAACAGAAAAAGGTATTAAGAAGATACTATCACGGTTTGTTTCTAGCAGTTTAGTTTTTTCTCTTCCCAATGCAGTTAAAGTCTGTTTTATGAACCATATATAACTTCATCTCCCTTGACTCAAACCAACATTGTAGAAAACATGATTTTCCAGAATGATATTTTTCAAGTATACTGTAATGACTTCCATATTAACTTTGTTGCTTAAATTATTTGGACCCCTGAATAGTTGTCCAGAATGCCAAGGTCAGCCTCATCTCTTGCCTTAATGATCCATGTGCTGAAATATCTGGTTGGATTTTGACATAGTCCATTGTGAGGTGTGAGGATGCGATTAGATTACAGAATTCAAAGACATGTTTTGGTTTTGTACTTTGCATTCAAATAGGACTCAGCATGAGAAAATAGATAATATATAAAGAAGCTCCTTTATCTAACTATGTAGTTCATACATTGAAAGATGAATAGGAATATCATTTGGCCATGGGTATTACAATCCTTATTTAAGTGCTGGTGCATTTCTAGCTGAATACTAAGTGATTGGCCATGGTGTGGGTTGCATTCTATAAGACTGAGGCCGTGGAATGGAGGGAATCTTAGGGATTAGACAAACAAAAAAAGAAAGATAAGATACCTACCAGAAAGGATTCAAATAAATACCAATCATATAAAACATACAGTTTGGGGACCATAGACAAAACATTACTTATTAAGTAAAAATTAAGGCCGATTAGGGATAAGTTTGGGCAGGCAATGTTTAAATAGGATGGAAAAAAACATATGTATGGATTTATTCTGTTGTTGTACATTATCAGCATTATATTAGAGCCTGGAAATGAGTATTAGTCATTAACTCATTTTGTAATGAAGATTCCTGAGTCTGACAACAGAATTTTCATTTGTTTTTATTTATTCTTTTGATTTTCATACATTTTACTGTGAAAGAGTCAGGTTTATTTCCATGGTGCAGCAGAGACTGTTACAACACCAGTTTCTTAGGATTTCCTGGTTTTAAATATCCCTCAGAAAACTGGAAGTAAAGGTAGTTAATTTTTATGAAAGTTAGATCATGTTTAGCTGGAAAATAACAACAACCTCTTCCCAAAAGTGGCAGAATCATAGTCCCAGAAATCATATACAATATGATATGGAAGAACCAAACTCATTTCATGTGAAGAATTTTTTAAAAAGTGTTCTTGATTAAAGGTAAACCAATGCATATAACATCAAAATTTAGAGTGAAATCAACAGGAGGACACAAGGAAAGCTATCATTGTCCTTGGAATTCCTTTAAGTCCAAAGCAGAAAAAAACAAAATAAAAACAAAAAATGAAAAACAGAGAAGAGAGAAGGGAAATTGATCAAGATTTTAAAAACATTGTACAGTAGCCACTCAACCCACAAAGCAGAGAAACGATTAAGTGGGATGACTGAAATCTCTATTAACAAAACTCTTTAATAATATTGGTGTCTGTAACCCGCCAGTTTCTAGCCTTTGAATCTCATTTATGTTGTGTCTCTTTATAGCAGAAGAACCTAAATGATCTAGGATACTGCCAAAGACACCAGGAAGTCTTAGTTCTCATTTCTTAAATAAGAAAATTTTGAGAAGAGTACAGTTAATTCTTCAAATTGTCTGGATAAGGTATTGTGTGGGGGTTCTAATTTGATCCAGCATCCTTCTGGTTTATAATATCATAGGACATAGTTAACCAAATCTAGCATGAACCTCCCTACTCATCATTTCATTTTCATAGAACTTACACAAAAGGGCCAGCACATTAAAAGAAGCATGTTTATCTTTCTCTCCTTTTATTACTGACTACCAGCATTTCCTTGGAGAAGAACATTGGTACCATACCACACATATTTATGCAAATATTTATCATGAATAACCTGCGATGGTGGTCCCCAAATTTTCACCTATATAATACTAACTTTGTCTTTTTAAAAAAGTTTTTATTTAAATTCCTGTTAGTAAACATGCAGTGTAATATTAATTTCAGGTGTACAATATAGTGATTCAACACTTCCATACAATACCTGGTGCTCATCACAAGTACACTTCTTAATTCTATCACCTATTCAACCCATCCCCCACCCATTTCCCCTCTGGTAACCAGTTTGTTCTCTCTTGTTAAGAGCCTGTTTCTTTGAAGGGGGTGAAAATCGGAGGCGTAGACGAACGATGAGAGACGATGGACTCTGAAAAACAAACTG
Source organism: Neomonachus schauinslandi (assembly GCF_002201575.2). Classification (NCBI taxonomy): domain Eukaryota; kingdom Metazoa; phylum Chordata; class Mammalia; order Carnivora; family Phocidae; genus Neomonachus; species Neomonachus schauinslandi. The sequence goes on along the minus strand of NC_058418.1, from coordinate 37,774,293 downwards.
AGGGCTCTAGAGGGGAGGGGGGTAGGAGGATGGGTTAGCCTGGTGATGGGTATTGAGGAGGGCACGTTCTGCATGGAGCACTGGGTGTTATGCACAAACAATGAATCATGGAACACTACATCTAAAACTAATGATGTAATGTATGGGGATTAACATAACAATAGGGGCGCCTGGGTGGCTCAGTTGGTTAAGCGACTGCCTTCGGCTCAGGTCATGATCCTGGAGTCCCGGGATCGAGTCCCGCATCGGGCTCCCTGCTCGGCAGGGAGTCTGCTTCTCCCTCTGACCCTCCTCCCTCTCATGCTCTCTGTCTCTCATTCTCTCTCTCTCAAATAAATAAATAAAATCTTTAAAAAAAAATAACATAACAATAAAAAAATTAAAAAAAAAAAGAGCCTGTTTCTTGGTTTGCCTCTCTTTCTCTCCTTTCTCTTTGAGCATTTGTTTCTTAAATTGCACTTATGAGTGAAATCTTATAGTATTTTTCTTTCTCTGACTGACTTATTTTTACTTATTTTACTTAGCATAATACTCTCTAGCTCCATCCATGTCCTTGCAAATGGCAAGATTCCATTCTTTTTTATGACTGAGTACTATTCCATTGTGTGTGTGTGTGTGTGTGTGTGTGTGTGTGTGTGTGTATACACACCACATCTTCTTTATCCATTCATCAGTCAATGGACATTGACATTCCGTAATTTGGCTATTATTGATAGTGCTGCAGTACACACTGGGATGCATGTATCCTTTCAAATCAGTGTTTTTGTATCCTTTAGGTAAGTACCTACTTACTAGGTAAATACCTAGTAGTGAAATTGCTGGATCATAGAGTAGTTCTATTTTTAACTTTTTGAGGAACCTCCATACTGTTTTCCAGAGTGGCTGCACCAGTTTGCATTTCTACCAACAGTGTAAGAGGGTTTCGCTTTCCCCAGATCCTCTCCAACATATGTTGCTTCCTATGTTGATAATTTTAGTCATTCTGACAGGTGTGAGTTGATACCTCATTGTAGTTTTGATCTGTATCTACCTAATGATGAATGGTGTTGAGCATCTTTTCACGTGTCTGTTAGCCATCTGGATGTCTTCTTTGAAAAAATGTCTATTCATGTCTTCTGTCCATTTCTTAACTGGGTTATTTGTTTTTTGGGTGTTGAAATTAATAATTTTTTATAGATTTTGGATATTAACCCTTTATCAGATATATCATTTGCAAATATCTTCTCCCCTTCTGTAAGTTGCCTTTTAGTTTTGTTGATTGTTTCCTTCGCTGTACAGAAGCTTTTAATCTTGATGAAGTTCCAATAGTTCATTTTTGTTTTTGTTTCCCTTGCCTCCAGAGACGTGTCTAGTTAAGAAGTTGGTGTGGCTGAGGTCAAAGAGGTAACTGCCTGTGTTTTCCTCTAGGATTTTGATGGTTTCCTGTCTCACATTTAGGTTTCTCATCCATTTTGAATTTATTTTGTGTATGGTGGTCCAGTTTCATTCTTTTGCATGTTGCTGTCCAGTTTTGCCAACAATGTTTGTTGAAGAGACTGTCTTTTCCCCCATTGGATATTCTCTCCTGCTTTGTCAAAGATTAATTGACCATATAGTGGTGGGTTCTTTTCTGGGTTTTCTATTCTGGTCTATTGATCTGTCTATTTTTGTGCCAGTACCATACTGTTTTGATTGCCACAACTTTGTAGTATAACTTGAAGTCCAGAATTATGATACCCCTAGCTTTGCGTTTCTTTTTCAAGGTTGCCTTGGTTCTTAGAGGTCTTTTGTCGTTCCATACAAATTTTAGGATTGTTTGTTCTAGGTCTGTTAAAAATGCTCTTGGTATTTGATAGGGATTGCATTAAATGTGTAGAATGCTTTGGGCAGTATAGACATTTTAGCAATATTTGTTCTTCCATTCCATGAGCATGGAATGTCTTCAATTTGTTTGTGTCATCTTCAGTTTCTTTCATCAGTGTTTTATAGTTTTTAGAGTATAGGTATATAAGACTAACTTTGGAATGCTGATAAAACCCATAGGTATAACCTCTGATATTCTGAATCAGATTGTTTGGGCCAAGTACACTGGTGACTCTGTTATTGGTGGCCCAAAGACTGCACTAAGAGAAACACTCTTAAACATAAATCATTATTTTAACCACTGTAAAAATAAGATGTGCTATGCATATATTCTGTTCTCAAGGAGCACACCAGAGAAGAAAGGAGAAAGCCAGAGGAGAAGGAAGCATAAAAGTAACTGAAAGATGAAAGTATGTGTCAAGAGAGGGGAGAGGTAACATACAGGGCTGAGTACCTTTTATCTTTCAAGCACTCTGCAGGGCATTTATATACATTATAGAATTTGGGAGAATTTATTTTGCATATGAGGAAACTGAGGTTGAGTTAACTTAATGAATCAGTCAGGGGTCCCATAACAACTAAGTAGAATAATAATCTTAATCCATGTCAGTCTTTCTAAAAAAATCATAGTTTTACCTTGACAGCAGAGCAGATTGAAAAATGTGCATATATAATGATATACAAAAGAGACAAAAGATGCTCCAATATAGAGGAACAACATACTTAAGCAGGTTGGAAAATACCACAGTGACTGGCCTGGGTAGGCATTTAGTAAAAACCACTTACCTCCTGTTTTCTTTAAAACAGGGAGGTTAATAAAGGGCTCATTTAAGCAGACCGATGGATATGGACATATTTGACTTTGTAATTCTTATTTTCATGTTGACATACATGAGAGTAGCAACTAGATCCATGCAAAAAAGTTAAAATCCTAAAAATCTCAGATATGTAGCCAGCTATTGGGTTTTGTTTCTTTTTTTTTTTATGTTATGTTATGTTACTCACCATACAGTACATCATTAGTTTTTGATGTAGCATTCCATGATTCATTGTTTGTGTATAACACCCAGTGCTCCATGCAATACGTGCCCTCCTTAATATCCATCACTGGGCTAACCCATCCCCCTACCTACCTCCCCTCTAAAACCCTCAGTTTATTTCCTGAGTCCATAGTCTCTCATGGTTCGTCTCCCCCTCTGATATCCCCCACTTCAGTTTTCCCTTCCTTCTACTAATGTCCCCTATGCTATTCCTTATGTTCCCCAAATAAGTGAAACCATATGATAATTGACTTTCTCTGCTTGACTTATTTCACTTAGCAGCTATTGGTTTTTATGGTTAAGTGAGTCCTTGAAAGGGTAAATAACTTATTACTAATTACAATTAGTTATCTCTGCTAGCAAGACTTTTCATGATAAGACACTTTTTAATATCTCCCTCTTTTCTTTTGATACTCTGCAAAACATGACCTAAAATACCATTCTATACCAAGTGTGATAATGGATATTGTGTTGTGCCAACCTTTCAGATCTGTTTTGCACCAAGGCACTCTTTCCTCAATGGCAGCTGGAAGTGTAGACAGCTGAAGACTAGCTATTAATCTTTCTTGGGGAGTTTAGTTTAGCCAAACAGAGCCACCTTACCCAAGCTGATGCCCCCTCCCACCCATATCTGTATTCTCTGACTGGTCATTGTCAGGGTCTAGCTGCTTTACCTTAAAGACAGAACAATTCTGAAGGGCCAATCCATCACCAGAGCTCCCCAGGTAATATCTGACTCTTTTACTGCAATTCAATCACAATTAGATTCCTCCTTCTGAACAACCCCACTACCTTCATTCCACTATAGGTGTTGATCTTGAGAATGCTCCTAATATGTAAGTCTCCATCTCTGAGCCTCTTATCCTAGGAATATGATCAAGACATCAAATTACTAGTTATTCCCCTCAGGTACTTTATTTTCCTATATATTTATGACTGTGAAATGCTACCTTTTGGACCATCCTTCTTCCATGGACAACTCTATATCACTTTCAGCTTAAACTGCAATAATTAGGACACCAGTAGAAAATAGTTGACATATTAAAGCTATTATAATTTTAGGAGGGCTTATTAAAAGGAATATTGTAAAAAGGTATAGATAGAATATATAGAAAATGCCAGAGCTATTCCTTCCTACACTGTGGAGCAGAGATTATGCCACCCTTGACTCCAGAGGTACACGGGTAATTAAGGAATATAGGAGAAAAGCCTCTCGAGAGGACCACATTCCAAAGGGTTGGGGCTGTTGGTTGAGGGAAACAGTTGGTTTAAATGTACACTGCATGGAAGGATCTGGAAAAGCAAATATATCAAGGCTAAGGTTAAGGTATGGGTGGATCTGGAGAGGCAAATGGAAGAAACGATAATGCCTAGGAGCATAGGTATCTTGCTTAAGGCAACAGAGTTAGTAAATTATGCTGTCATTACAGAACTGCCACACAAGAATGCCTATTCCTTTATTTGATATAATAAATAGATATATTCTATTTTATTATTGTGATATATTTCTATACTTATATCTGAGAAAGATTTCAGCTTCGTAAGATTTCAGCTTAAATGTTACTCATTTCAGGATTTCTAACACACAGTGTGGTGCTAAGTATAGAGAAAGTTTCTTATTCCTTGCTTATCCTTTGTTTGACACCCTCTTTATCCCTTTCTTATCCTTTGCTGAAGAGTAGTTAAGCTACCTCCTTCTAAAGATTATGCATTGTAGTTTCCTGGGGGATGTACAGGGAGGCGTTAACAAGAATGGGACATTAGTCCAGAAAGTTGCAATAGCTGACAAACCTTGTGATGAATGGGGTGATGCTGTCATAGCTGTAATGTCATTTTACTCAGGAAAATCAATGAAACTATATTAAGTGACTGAGTGAGTGAAGGAAGTTAATGGCACAGGAGGATGAAATAGGAGTTTCTTCAGTTTGAGCACCGCTGTTTCTTGCCAACACAAGATAAGACCTCTTTAAAGGAATAATGAACATATCAGTGAATTACCAGCATCCTCGAGAGCAAAGAAATATATTAACAAATCATGTAATAAAAATGTGTTAAAAGAAGAAAAACAGATATTCTGCATCTTTTTGGAAATAAGGATGTTATCAAAATATATCATCAGGGAGAATTCAGCTTTGGTAAAAGGGATTTGAGTGAACAAATCATTGACCTTAATTAATCACTATTGATTCTGTGGCATTGGGTTGAAAATAATGGAGGCACATTGATCAAGCAAAAGAGAAATGGCCATCAGTAGCTTATGATAGTCAATCAGAGAATTTGACACAAAGGCCTTCTCATTTTAAGCTACTGTGGAAAGGGAAAGGGAAATTTAGACCTGCCAGGTTTCAGAGGCCAAAGAAACAGGCCCCAGATGGAGTCCTGTGGACTTCTGCCATCTCCTTGCCTGGGCTGAATTTCTGCCATTTGTCTGCATCTGTCAGTGCAAAAGGCAAAATCTCTCCCCTCCTACCCCCGTACTTTTCCCTCCACCACCCACCCCAGCCTTTTCAAAATACATTATATTTTATTGTCTCATTACTTATTGGAGACAAGCTCTGGAACTCCTCTCCCCACCAAAAGCAGCCCACTTCCTGCTGTATGGGAACTTACTTTTCTGCCCGGAGCAGGTGTTATTGTTTAAAAATACCAAACAAAACTCATTTAGCTACTATAAAAAGCATAGATTTAGAAGCTTTATATAATTTTCAGAGCAAATGGCATTAAGAAATTTGCTCTTGCACCTGCCTACTCTTTGGATTTGCATAAATGTTCATTGCTGTACAAATGTAACACGGCATTTGGTTCTATTTAATGCAAAAAACAGAGGCCCTGTCCATCTGTAAAGCATCTTACAAAGGAATCACAGACACATACTTTGCTTAAGCAAATGAAAGAGTCAGGGAGGGTTTCAAAATTTTCATACTAAAAGAAATTTTTAAAAACACAAAATACTAAAAATTGACAGGAGAAGCCTATGCACATATTTTTGTCTCTATAAGATTTAAGTGTCTACTTGAATATATTACATTCTGAACAGTAGGCATTGATCTGTGGGAGAATTTCCTTAATAACATTACACTAACAAGCCCAGTTTGGAGTCAATAATGTGAACAAATATTTTAAATTCTAGTACTATCAGTGATGATATGGTTCCACAAATTGCCAAGGTTCTAGAGTTTTCAAAATATAAACAATTTCAAAAGAATAAGAAGGGCAAAAAGTAGGAGATGGGGGAATTCAACCTGAGTTACTGTTACTCCTCTAAGCACACATATTTCTTTACATCTTACCTCAAATGTAAATCTTTCATTTTTTTTATTCTTATGTTAATCCCCATTCATTACATCATTAGTTTTAGATGAAGTGTTCCATGATTCATTGTTTGCACATAACACCCAGTGCTCCATGCAGAATGTGCCCTCCTCAATACCCACCACCAGGCTAACCCATCCTCCCACCCCCCTCCCCTCTAGAACCCTGTTTGTTTTTCAGAGTCCATCGTCTCTCATGGTTCGTCTACCCCTCCGATTTCCCCCGCTTCATTCTTCCCCTCCTGCTACCTTCTTCTTCTTCTTTTTTTTTCTTAACATATATTGCATTATTTGTTTCAGAGGTACAGATCTGAGATTCAACAGTCTTGCACAATTCACAGCGCTTACCAGAGCACATACCCTCCCCAGTGTCTATCACCCAGTCACCCCATCCCTCTCTCCCCACCCCCCACTCCAGCAACCCTCAGTTTGTTTCCTGCAATTAAGAATTCCTCATATCAGTGAGATCATATGATACATGTCTTTCTCTGTTTGACTTATTTCACTCAACATAATACCCTCGAGTTCCATCCACGTTGTTGCAAATGGCAAGATCTCATTCCTTTTGATGGCTGCATAATATTCCATTGTATATATATACCACATCTTCTTTATCCATTCATCTGTCGATGGGCATCTTGGCTCTTTCCACAGTTTGGCTATTGTGGACATTGCTGCTATAAACATCGGGGTGCACGTACCCCTTCAGATCCCTACTTTTGTATCTTTGGGGTAAATACCCAGTAGTGCAATTGCTGGATCATAGGGTAGCTCTATTTTCAACTTTTTGAGGAACCTCCATACTGTTTTCCAGAGTGGCTGCACCAGCTTGCATTCCCACCAACAGTGTAGGAGGGTTCCCCTTTCTCCGCATCCCCGCCAACATCTGTCGTTTCCTGACTTGTTAATTTTAGCCATTCTGACTGGTGTGAGGTGGTATCTCATTGAAGTTTGGATTTGGATTTCCCTGATGCCGAGCGATATTGAACACTTTTTCATGTGTCTGTTGGCCATTTGGATGTCTTCTTTGGAAAAATGGCTGTTCATGTCTTCTGCCCATTTCTTGATTGGATTCTTTGTTCTTTGGGTGTTGAGTTTGATGAGTTCTTTATAGATTTTGGATACTAGCCCTTTATCTGATATGTCATTTGCAAATATCTTCTCCCATTCTGTCGGTTGTCTTTTGGTTTTGTTGACTGTTTGCTTTGCAAAAGCTTTTTATCTTGATGTAGTCCCAATAGTTCATTTTTGCCCTTCCTTCCCTTGCCTTTGGCGATGTTTCTAGGAAGAAGTTGCTTCGGCTGAGGTCAAAGAGGTTGCTGCCTGTGTTCTCCTTTAGGATTTTGATGGACTCCTGTCTCACATTGAGGTCTTTCAACCATTTGGAGTCTATTTTTGTGTGTGGTGTAAGGAAATGGTCCAGTTTCATTCTTCTGCATGTGGCTATCCAATTTTCCCAACACCATTTGTTGAAGAGACTGTCTTTGTTCCACTGGACATTCTTTCCTGTTTTGTCAAAGATGAGTTGACCACAGAGTTGAGGGTCCATTTCTGGGCTCTCTATTCTGTTCCATTGATCGATGTGTCTGTTTTTGTGCCAGTACCATGCTGTCTTGATGATGACAGCTTTGTAATAGAGCTGGAAGTCCGGAATTGTGATGCCGCCAGCTTTGCTTTTCTTTTTCAACATTCCTCTGGCTATGCGGGGTCTTTTCTGGTTCCATACAAATTTTAGGATTATGTGTTCCATTTCTTTGAAAAAAGTGGATGGTATTTTGATGGGAATTGCATTGAATGTGTAGATTGCTCTAGGTAGCATTGACATCTTCACAATATTTGTTCTTCCAATCCATGAGCATGGAACGTTTTTCCATTTCTTTGTGTCTTCCTCAATTTCTTTCATGAGTATTTTATAGTTTTCTGAGTACAGATCCTTTGTCTCTTTGGTTAGATTTATGCCTAGGTATCTTATGGTTTTGGGTGCAATTATAAATGGGATCGACTCCTTAATTTCTCGTCTTGTTGTTGGTGTATAGGAATGCCACTGACTTCTGTGCATTGATTTTATATCCTGCCACTTTACTGAATTCCTGTATGAGTTCTAGCAGTTTTGGGGTGGAGTCTTTGGGGTTTTCCACATAAAGTATCATATCATCTGCAAAGAGTGAGAGTTTGACTTCTTCTTTGCCAATTAGGATGCCTTTGATTTCTTTTTGTTGTCTGGTTGCTGTGGCTAGGACTTCCAATACTATGTTGAATAGCTGTGGTGATAGTGGACATGCCTGCCGCGTTCCTGACCTTAGGGGGAAAGCTCTCAGTTTTTCCCCATTGAGAATGATATTCGCTGTAGGTTTTTCATAGGTGGCTTTTATGATATTGAGGTATGTACCCTCGATCCCTATACTCTGAAGAGTTTTGATCAAGAAAGGATGCTGTACTTTGTCAAAAGCTTTTTCTGCATCTATTGAGAGGATAATATGATTCTTGTTCTTTCTTTTGTTAATGTATTGTATCACATTGATTGATTTGCGGATGTTGAACCAACCTTGCAGCCCAGGGATAAATCCCACTTGGTCGAGGTGAATAATCCTTTTAATGTACTGTTGGATCCTATTGGCTAGTATTTTGGTGAGAATTTTTGCATCCATGTTCATCAGGGATATTGGTCTGTAGTTCTCCTTTTTGATGGGGTCTTTGTCTGGTTTGGGGATCAAGGTAATGCTGGCCTCATAAAATGAGTTTGGAAGTTTTCCTTCCATTTCTATTTTTTGGAACAGTTTCAGAAGAATAGGTATTAATTCTTCTTGAAATGTTTGGTAGAATTCTGCTGGGAAGCCATCTGGCCCTGGGCATTTGTTTTTTGGGAGATTTTTGATGACTGCTTCAATTTCCTTAGTGGTTATAGGTCTGTTCAGGTTTTCTATTTCTTCCTGGTTCAGTTTTGGTAGTTGATACATCTCTAGGAATGCCTCCATTTCTTCCAGGTTATCTAATTTGCTGGCATAGAGTTGCTCATAATATGTTCTTATAATTGTTTGTATTTGTTTGGTGTTGGTTGTGATCTCTCCTCTTTCATTCATGATTTTGTTGCTTTGGGTCATTTCTCTTCTCTTTTTGATAAGTCTGGCCAGGGGTTTATCAATCTTGTTCATTCTTTCAAAGAACCAGCTCCTAGTTTCGTTGATCTGTTCTACTGTTCTTTTAGTTTCTATTTCATTGATTTCTGCTCTGATCTTTATTATTTCTCTTCTCCTGCTGGGTTTAGGCTTTATTTGCTGTTCTTTCTCCAGCTCCTTTAGGTGTAGGCTTAGGTTGTGTACTTGAGACCTTTCTTGTTTCTTGAGAAAGGCTTGTATTGCTATATCCTTTCCTCTTAGGACTGCCTTTGCTGCATCCCAAAGATTTTGAACAGTTGTGTTTTCATTTTCATTGGTTTCCATGTATTTTTTTAATTCTTCCTTAATTTCCTGGTTGACCCATTCATTCTTCAGTAGGATGCTCTTTAGCCTCCATGTATTTGAGTTCTTTCCGACTTTCCTCTTGTGATTGAATTCTAGTTTCAAAGCATTGTGGTCTGAAAATAGGCAGGGAATGATCCCAATCTTTTGGTACCAGTTGAGACCTGATTTATGACCGAGGATGTGATCTATTCTGGAGAATGTTCCCTGGGGACTAGAGAAGAATGTGTATTCCGTTGCTTTGGGATGGAATGTTCTGAGTATGTCTGTGAAGTCCATTTGGTCCAGTGTGTCATTTAAAGTCTTTATTTCCTTGTTGATCTTTTGCTTAGACGATCTGTCCATTTCAGTGAGGGGGGTGTTAAAGTCCCCCACTATTATTGTATTGTTGTCGATGTGTTTCTTTGCTTTTGTTATTAATTGGCTTATATAATTGGCTGCTCCCACGTTAGGGGCATAGATATTTACAATTGTTAGATCTTCTTGTTGGATAGATCCTTTAAGGAGGATATAGTGTCCTTCTTCATCTCTTATTACAGTCTTTGGTTTAAAATCTAATTTGTCTGATATAAGGATTGCCACCCCAGCTTTCTTTTGGTGTCCATTAGCATGGTAAATGGTTTTCCACCCCCTCACTTTCAATCTGGAGCTGTCTTTGGTTCTAAAATGAGTCTCTTGCAGACAGCATATCGATGGGTCTTGTTTTTTAATCCAGTCTGATAGCCTGTGTCTTTTGATTGGGGCATTTAGCCCATTTACATTCAGGGTAACTATTGAAAGGTAGGAATTTAGTGCCATTGTATTACCTGTAATGTGACCGTTACCGTATATTGTCTGTGTTCCTTTCTGGTCTATGTTGCTTTTAGGGTCTCTCTTTGCTTAGAGGACCCCTTTCAAGATTTCCTATAGGGCTGGTTTTGTGTTTGCAAATTCCTTTAGTTTTTGTTTGTCCTGGAAGCTTTTTATCTCTCCTTCAATTTTCAATGACAGCCTAGCTGGATAGAGTATTCTTGGCTGCATATTTTTCTCATTTAGTGCTCTGAATATATCCTGCCAGTCCTTTCTGGCCTGCCAGGTCTCTGTGGATAGGTCTGTTGCCAATCTAATGTTTCTACCCTTGTAGGTTACGTATCTCTTCTCCCGAGCTGCTTTCAGGATTTTCTCTCTGTCTATGAGACTCGTAAGTTTTACTATTAGATGTCGGGGTGTTGACCTATTTTTATTGATTTTGAGAGGGGTTCTCTGTGCTTCCTGGATTTTCATGCCTGTTTCCTTCCCCAAATTAGGGAAGTTCTCTGCTATAATTTGCTCCTTTATACCTTCTGCCTCTCTCTCTCTTTCTTCTTCTTCTGGGATCCCAATTATTCTAATGTTGTTTTGTCTTATGGTATCGCTTATCTCTCAAATTCTGCCCTCGTGATCCAGTAGTTGTTATCTCTCTTTTTCTCAGCTTCTTTATTTTCCATCATTTGGTCTTCTATATTACTGATTCTCTCTTCTGCCTCATTTATTCTAGCAGTTAGCACCCCCATGTTTGATTGCACCTCATTAATAGCCTTTTTGATTTCTACTTGGTTGGATTTTAGTTCTTTTACTTCTCCAGAAAGGGTTTCTCTAATAACTTCCATATTTTTTTCAAGCCCAGCTAGTATCTTTAAAGTGATGATTCTGAACTCTAGATCTGACATCGTACTAATGTCCGTATTGAGTAGGTCCCTGGCAGTCGGTACTACCTCTTGTTCTTTTTGTTGAGGTGATTTTTTCCGTCTTGTCATTTTGTGCAGAGGAGAATAGATTAATGAGAGAACAAAATGCTAGCAGAGTAACAACGTCCCCAGAAAATATACTCTAAACAAATCAGAAAAGACCTGAAGCAGTGGGAAAAGAAAGGGAAAGAGAGAAAAAAGAGAAAGAAAAAAAAAGAAAAAGATAAAGATAAAGATAAAAACAAAAACAAACAAAACAAAACAACAACAACAAAAAACCAGAATGTGATCAAATATGATCAGGCTGGTATATAGATCAGTGCCACACACTAGATTTGGGGTGTATTTTGGTCTTTTAGAAGAAAGTGCCTCCCAAAATTTTAAAGAAAGAAAAACTTATATATGTACAAAAATAAGGGTTGATATGATGAAGGGATGGAATATGACTGTAAAGATGGAAATTATAAAAAATTTTATAAAGGAATTGATAAGAAGTTTGAAAAAAGAAAGAAGAGGATTTTAAAAAAAGAAAAAAGAAAAAGAAAAAAAAAGGGAGAGGATGTGATCAGGCAGGGGAATAGAAAACACCATATACTAGAGATTTAGGGTATATTTTAGTCTGTTAGAAGAAACTATCTCAAACTTTTAAAGAGAGAACAACTTATATATATAAGCCAAAAATACAGGTAACTACTATGAAGGGATAGAATATGACTCTAAAAATGAAAAATAAAAATTTTTTTTTAAAGAAAAGGGATTGATAAGATGTTGGTTGAAAAAGGGAAAAAGAAAAATTCAAAAAGAAAAAAAAAGAAAAAAAGACAGTTAAAAAAAATTAACTTTGAAAGACTAAAGAATCATGGTAAAAAAGCCATGAATTCTATGTGCAGTATTCCCCTAGCGCTGGAGTTCTGCCGTTCTCATTGATCGGTAAACTCGGTCTTGGCTGGCTGTTCTCGCTGATCTTCTGGGGAGGGGCCTGTTGCCGTGGTTTCCAAATGTCTCTGCCAGAGGCGGAATTGCCCCGCCCTTGCCCCCTCCCGGCTAAGTAATCTGCTCGGGTTTGCTCTCCGGGGCTTTTGTTCCCTGCGAGCTTTCCGTACAGCTTTGGAGGCAGAGAGTGAAGATGGCGGCCTCCCAATCTCTGCCCCAGAGGAGCCGAGAACTCGGGGCCCCGCTTCTCAGTGAGCCCCCAGAGAAAAGCCATCAGTCACTCCCGTCTCCCCGGTCTCTGGCTGCACTCTGTGCTCACCCGGCCTGTGACCGCGCATTTCTATCTCTGGCACCTGACCCCGGGTGGAGTCTCCAAACCCAGCAGATCCCTGCGGTGCACTCCTGCGCGGCTCTTCCCGGGGGAGGAAGGTGAGTCTCCCCGGATCTGCCGCTTGTTGGGTCCCTGCTGGAGGAGCAGGGGCCCCGACTGTGCCGCGGATCACGGTTTATGGCAACCCCGAGCTGAGAGCCCGCGCCTGGGCTCCGCCTCTGCAGCCGGCTTCCCTGCTCCGTTACCTGGGAGCTCTGCCACACTCAGGCACCCCCGGTCTTTCTGTGACCCCAAGGGTCCTGAGACCACACTGTCCCGGAGGGTTCCACCCCCGCTTAGCCACGGGAGTGACGTCCCTCAGCGGAGCCGACTTCTAAAAGTTCCGATTTTGTGCTCCGCGTCTCTATCACTTGCCAGAAGCGGCCGACGGAGGCCCCTCCCCCGCCGTCTATCCTCCCGAATATCGCCTCGGATTCACTTCTCCGCACGTCCTACCTTCCAGAAAGTGGTCGCTTTTCTGTTCAGAGATTTGTTGCTCTTCTTTTCTTCGATCTCCTGTTGAGTTCGTAGGTGTTCAGATTGGTTTGATCCCTATCCAGCTGAATTCCTGAGAGGAGACGAAATCCAGGTCTCCTACTCCTCCGCCATCTTGCTCCGCCCCCTCAAATGTAAATCTTTCAAACAGGTTGCATGAAGTGAACTAGTGAGCTCTCTCAAACTTTTTTTTTTTCCCCACTAAGTGCTTTTGCATGTAGTTTCTTTTGATTTGCTATTCTGTAACTTGCTCTATCTCTGTGGTCTTATTTCACAATCTTATAATTACTTACCAGAATTAACACATGAATTACTGTGATAGTGTAACTATTGATATCGTAGCATTCAATTTCAGTGCCAACAAATTTATCTTCCACCCTTTGACTTGTATAGTTTTCTTAGAAAATAATTATAAAAATGTAATTATCCTATGAAAATTATATTTCTTCTCATTACCCATAATAAAAGATCAAAACACCATATTTAGATCATTGGCTTCATTTCTTATCTCTTTTTTTATTGGTTCTTCACCCACTTGCTTTAAATCACTACTGCCATTTTAGGCTGAATACTTTTTAATGTTTGATGGGGAACTTGTCTGTGCATTATACAGTGTTTAGCAGCATACCTGGCTCCTATTCACTGGATTCCCAAAGCACTGTCCCACAAGTCCTTACAACTAAAAATGGCCCCAGGCATTGGCAAATGTCCCATGGGCACACAATTTTCCCTTACTGAGAATCCTAATGCTGGTTTCATGGAACTCATTGTGTATCCTCAAATGTACAAAACCATGTACACATGAATTTTTGTATCCCCTAAACATATTTTTACTTATCCTTCTAACTCAAGTGCCATTGCGCTTGGGACATTTTCTGTGATCCTTCTAACAGTTAATATTTGTGCCTATCACCCTATTTTATCATGTTACTCTGTATTGAAACAAACTTTATTTCTGTCTGCCCCATAAATCCCGGAATTTATCAAATGTAGACATTTTTTTACACCACTCTTTGTGTATCCTATTACCTAGTTAAAAAAAAAAAATGCCACAGGAGAGAGAGGAGCTTATTTAATTAATATGTTTGAAAGAGTGATTGAGTGAGCAAATGGATTTTGAAATGATTAATACATGTTTGTGTATGTGTGACACACTAGCATATGGTAGATACTCAATAAATATATATTTAGAAAAGGGATAATTAAAACATTTAGTATAATGGCATTGAAAATGGTGGGAGCCTATGTAACATGATGACATTCCCACAGTGGATTCCATAACCTTCTTGAATATTCATTTCCAATTATAAAACCCCTCAGAATATTGTCCCTTAAGTGTAAGCTAAGTTGTTCATGTAAAAAAAAAAAATCCTTATTTTACTTTGGATCTGCTGAATTAAACAGACCCTTGTTCAATTTTGTCTGTGCTGTAGCCTTTACTAGACTAGAAGATGAATCTTAAACGGCCCTGACTAGTTTTTGATCCTTGCAAAATAATTGCAATCTATTTACCTCTCCCTCTCATTTTTACTTTTCCTCACAATGCAATTCTCTTTTCCTTCAAACTTTGTGTGGTTTAGCATGAACTAATGACTACACTTTAATGCCTTGAGGATTTATAGTCTAAATTATAGTAGAAATGGCTTTTGACATGAATTTGCTCTGTACATATTTGCTACAGAAAATAAGAGAAGGGGAATAAGGTAATGGACTGTTTGTGAACTCTTTTTTCTCTTCTCTGACATCATGCAAATCAGAGACAGGCAGGTCAGGACTGATGGCCAGAACCTTAAGTGGTTTGTAAATTGGTGAAAGTCAAAAAAAGGGTAGGGCTCTATCTTTATCCTCTTATTGTTACATTCTAAGTTTTGTGACAGACCTTAAAATAAGCCCTTTTCCTTCTACATGTCATTAACAAAGCAGACACAGAAACTCTTGCTTGGTAATTTCTGGGACACTTAGGAACTTTTCTCTGTTGATTTAAATTAAATGCATTCAAAAAGTGGTGAGGAATTCTGCAATGATTTGAACAGCCCAGCCAGCAGATATAAGTACAGTAGATCCGTAACTATTGGATCAGGAAGTGAGAGGATGAATGAAAATATGCCTCAGGTGGTGGTGATGTGTGTGTGTGTGTGTGTGTGAGAGAGAGAGAGAGAGAGATTTATTATAGGAGTTGGCTCACATGATTACAGAGGCTGAAAAGTTCCACGATGTGCCATCAGCAAGCAGGAGAACCAAGAAAGCTGGTGGTATAATTCACTTCGAGTCCACAAAAACTTGAGATTTCAGGGGCCAGGTGTGTAAATCCTGATCTGAGCCCTAAAGCCCAGGAACCAGCAGCACTGATGTCTTAGGGCAGAAGAAGATGGATGTCTCAGCTTAGAGAGAGTGAATTTGCCTTTTCTTCACCTTTTTGTTCTACTCAGGCCTTCAGTGGATAGATGTTTCCCACCTGCTTCGGTGAAGGCAATCCTTTTTACACAGTCTACTGATTCAGTGCCAGTCTTTTCCAGAGATACCCTCACAGACACACCCAGAAATAATGTGGTTTTTTTTGAAGATTTTATTTATTTATTTGACACAGAGAGAGAAAGTGAGAGAGGGAACACAAGCAGGGGGAGGAGGAGAGGGAGAAGCAGGCTTCCCGCCAAGCAGGGAGCCCGATGCGGGGCTCGATCCCAGGACCCCAGGATCATGACCCGAGCCGAAGGCAGACACCTAACGACTGAGCCACCCAGGGTCCCCCAGAAATAATGTTTTCCCTGCTATCTGGGCTTCCCTTAGCCCACATAAAATTAACATAATAATTGACACATAAAATTAAGCACCAAAAGTGTGTTCCAAAAATATAGAATAAAAAGATAGAAACATAATGGAGAAAAGAGAAAGAAAAAATAATGGTGAGGCATGTAAAGAACCCATTCTCACTTCCCTGTATGTGTTTAATGATAAATGGAATAGAAGCCACTCATTTTCTTATTACTATTATAGTTAAAATCCTATTAGTAAGCATTAGCACATGATGAGCAAACAAGGGTTTAGAATCTCTAGACATCCTTTGACATCATTTCAACAATGCCATTTTTCTCTCTTTTTTTTCTTTTTTCTGAGCTCTAGTTTTCTGTTTTGGGCATTCTGAAATACTATACATTTCTGGTAACTTATATCTGTTGATGTAAGATTGAGTAAAGATTGCCTTATTTTGAAAATTTAACGCGTTTTTTCTTTATTTAGATCTCTAAAATGATGTTACAAGTATTTTAAGTATGACATAAAGTACATATATAGGGTATTTTATATGTATTATGTTTTATATAAACATAAATTTTATACACATTTAATATATATTAATTTGTTAATTATATATTATAATTAACACATAATAAGAATTATATATTAATTACATATATATAAGTAAATTAAATACCCTTTACTGGGGAGGTGCTAAAATATGAAAAAAAAATTCTCAGTCATTTTCTGTGACTTTATGGCATTTTTGTCCATGCACAATCAGTTTTCTTCCTCTTCATGTTATCATATAAATATTGTTTGTGAAGATAAAAATCAATGGCTTGATTTATATATCTCTGTATCAAATACCTTACACAAAGCCATTTTCTAATATTGAAAAAGCAAGAAGAAAAGTTATTCTTGTCAGAAATTGCAGTTTGTTTTCTTGTGACTTATCGGCAATGTCTGCATAGTTTCAGAAAATTCCATAACCAGATCTGTTTTTTCCAAAAGAGTTGTTGGGGAGGCGATGTGCCCAGCTTTTCACATCATAGAAAAATTATTACTCTAATCTGGAGGACAGATTAGAAAATGATAACATGGAAGCAGATTGGAAAGAGGGGACCCTAGACTTGTGTAGACTCCTAGGGTATAGCAGTCTGGATGAGGCAGATAGATCATGGCATTTTTTACAATATATTGAATCGATCTTTTCACATGTCTATATCTTCTACTTGTTAAGTTCCTCTGGGCAGAAACCATGGCATAGTCAGCTTTACAGCACTATCCAACTGCTAGAACATAGTAGGCAGACAATAATGTTCTTTTTTGAGAGATGGTTTGTCCTCACTGAAATTATAGAGTCACATACAGCTTGGTTTGCTTTCTAGAAACAGGATCCAAACACTAACTCTGCCTCTCATCTATGCTTATTCTCTCATCCATACATGCAAAATGTGTGAACATGTGCACATGTGTTTGCACACACATGCACACACATTACTTCAGTTTTTAACTCCCAGTCATTTTATGGTGTTTTTCTTGCCATAATTCAGTAAAATGTATTTTTAAAATTGCTTTCACTTCACAGTGAATCCTCTGTTTTTAGGACAAAGTGCCCAACCGTGGAATCTGAAATGGGTATGACGTGACCCAATGAATTAAAAATCTAATTTATTTCCTCTCATTGTGTAAGCACCATAAATTTTCTAATCTCATTTTTGTTCTGAATATTCAGTCTTTTGATTATGATGTTCTTTTTCTGTAAAAGAAAAAAATGAAGACTTTATTTGTAGTATGAGGTGTTAGGGTGGGTCTACTTGTTCAGAATCACTTCAGGTAATTTAATAATTTACATTTCTTTCATGTGTGTTTGAAAAGTGTACTCTGTTCTAGTCAATGGGTCCTGAAGTCACTCACATCAAACCTTTCCTTCTCATTCCCTCTCCTGTGAAATGAAATATCTGAATCAAGAATTACCATATCTTAGAGGCTCAAGAGTGTGTAATTATGCCAATTTTCAAGGCAGCTCAAATGGTTAGATAGAATGTATTTGAAAATCAGTATTTTACACTGATCACTTGATTCAGTCTCATTAGATAGCATTACGTTACTCCCAGACATCAATTAATGCAATGGCTGGAGGATGTTCTCTATCTACTCCTGACTTTAGTTTGCTATCAAATTAGGTGCAGACAAATATGAAGGGCACAAAACAGTAGGCATGCAAGGAACGCATTTCTAAAAATGATTATTGAATGTGATTATATGAAGGAACAGAAATATTTTGAAGCCAGAGTTGAAGTCATGGCATCTCAAAGCAAAAATAATTCCATAGGAGATTTAAGTTTTTGTTTTTGTTTTTGTTTTTCATAAAGCTCTGGGCCTTTTTGCCAAGAAAAGAGCCTAATGTAGACTGAGCTTATGATCTCAGAAATCACTGAATGAGCCCTTTTTCCCCTTCTTTCTTTTTTTCTTCTTCTTTTTTTTAACTAGTAAAGAAACCAGGTCCCAGTGTACCTGGGTGGCTCAGTCGTTTAAGCATCTGCCCTCTGCTCAGGTTAGGATCCCAGCATCCTAGGATGGAGTCCTGCATCTCTGCTTCTCCCTCTTCCTCTGCCCTCCCCCCTGCTTGTTCTCTCTGTCTCTCGAATAAATACATAAAATCTTAAACAAACAAACAAACAAACAAAGGAAACGGGGTCCCAACAGTGGTGACAGTGAGTAATTTTTGGAAATAGAAAAGGAATCAGCAGGATCAAGATGGGGAAACACACACACACACACACACAGACACACACACACACACACACACACTACTCTGAGAGTTAGATGCTTCCCAGAAAGTTATGGCCACAGCCAAAGCCAAGTCCCTGCTGAAAGCAGCCTTTCCTTCTTACTAAACGCGATACAGGATAGTCATGCTGTTCAAATCCTTCCAGGAAAAGAGCTCTTCCTTGCTTGCATTGTCTATTTAAGGTTACCTATTTGCTAAAGTAAGGACATTTAGATCCCAAACATGAAAATGTGCACAAACTTTACTGAAACATTTTATGTATTTTTCTTTCCAAATGTTTTTTATGGAGAAGACAAAGTGTTTCTTATGTACCTCCTCCCATAAATTCCCTCCATTATGATTAATAATGTTATGTACATTACAGATTATGAAATAAAAATGTAATTGCACCTCCATGCAGGCATCCTACCCACATAGCCTAGTACCTAAATATCCTAAAACTATCCAGCACATTTGATCATAGTAGTTAAGAATATGGCTTCAAATTCTGCCACTTACTGACCAAGGGGCCTTGGGATGATCTTAAACCTATCTAAATCCAGTTCAATACCTAATTCTCTGATGTGTTATTTTTCTTCTGGCACTGTGTTCATCATAAATTTCCCTTCCTAGAAATCAGCCTTGGCTTCTTACTCATTTCTTTTTACTGATTACAGAACATGATCTCCCTACTTCGTCCTTCAAAGGGTTTGTCCCTGGACACTTCACTGAGAAGTAGCAATACAGTAGTTTGTTGGGGTGGGTGGCAGGCTGGGGTCCTGTTTTCCTTTTTGTCTGTGCAGACATCTTGGTTTTCTCAGCCATGCCCTTTGCCTGTCAATAGGAGGGGAGGGATAAGACTTTGGTCTGAGGGCCCAGAGCTGGTAACTTGTCCTGATCCTCTCCAGTGTGCAGGGGCCTGGAGACACTTGTAGCCACTCAAAAGAAAAAAAAGAGAGAGAGAGAAAGAGACACAGAGAGAGACAGAGACAGAGAGAGAAGGTAAGGGAAGGAAAGGAGAAGGAGAGGGGGAGGAAGAAGAAGCAGATAGAAGAGGAGGAGGGGAGAAGGAGGAAAAAGTAGGAGAAGAGAAAGGGGAAAAGGGAAAATAAAAGGAAAAAGGAAAGGAAAAGAAAGAAAATAGAAGGAACGAGAACTGGGCTGCTCTCAGCCCTGTGTCCATTCCCAGGCTTTGGTGGGTTCCTGTGTATAGTGTCATGAGATCCTCTACTTCATAACAAAAGGATGATGAGTGGACTAAGGCTATAGCTCAAAGGACTTTGCGAAATTGTGGACACGCTGAAATCAGAGGGGTGTTTTGTTTTGTTGTTTATGTGTTTGTTGTTTTAATGTTGGTCTACTTGAGAATAATACAACTTAATAGTGTACTATGAACTGAGGGATGTGGTGTTAACTTAAAAAATAAATCAGTTGCTGAAGTTCTGCACCTTGATATTCATGCTAATTTCCAAAAAGACATAATTTGCCCCCTCCAAAAAATCAGCAAGTTTCTTTAATTGAAGTATAATTAACATAATGTTATATTAATATAGTATTATATTATACAATATAATGATTCAACAATTCTATACATTTCTCAGTGCTCATCAGGATAAGTGTACCCTTAATCCCCATTATCTATTTCACCCACCCACCTCTTCTCTGGCAACCATCTGTTTTCTGTATTTAAGAGTCTATTTTTTTGTATTATTTTGTTGGTCTGTTACTGTTGTTGTTTTGTCTCCTTTTTTTCTTTGTTTTGTTTCTTAAATTATGAGTGAAATCATATGGTATTTATCTTTCTCTGACTGATTTATTTCACGTAGCATTATACCTTCTAGGTCCGTCCCTGTTGTTATAAATGACAAGATTCCATTCTTTTCATGGCTGGGTAATGATCCATTATATATATTCTTTAGCCATTCATTTATGGATGGGCATTTAGGATGCTTCCATATCTTGGCTGTTGTAAATAATGCTGCAATAAACATAGAGGTACATATATCTTTTCAAATTCATGTTTTTGTTTTATGAGGTAAATAGTAGTGGAGTT
The DNA here is from genome assembly GCF_002201575.2 of Neomonachus schauinslandi. NCBI lineage: Eukaryota > Metazoa > Chordata > Mammalia > Carnivora > Phocidae > Neomonachus > Neomonachus schauinslandi. The sequence continues at coordinate 37,753,576 of NC_058418.1, read as the reverse complement.
ATCGGATCATATGGTAATTCTATTTTTAATTTTTTGAGAAACCTCCATACTGTTTTCCATAATGGCTGCATTGCCACCAATAGTGCATGAGGGTTCCTATTTTCCCATATCCTCCCCAACACTTGTTATTTCTTCTCATTTTAATTCTAGCCATTTTGGCAGGCATAAGGGGATATCTCATGGTGGCTGTGATTTGCATTTCCTGATGATTAGTGAGGGCCATCTTTTCATGAGTCTGTTGGCCATCTATATGTCTTCTTTGGAAAAAAATCTATTCAGGTTCTCTGCCTATTTTTCAATCAGATTATTTTTTTTTTCCTTTGCTGCTGAGTTGTATAACTTCTTTATACATTTTGGATATTAACCTTTTTTTGCATAAACCAGTTGCAAATATCTCCTCCCATTCAGTAGATTGCCTTTTTGTTTTATTGATGGTTTCCTTCCCTGTGCAAAAGCTTTTTATCTCGTATAGTCTCAATAGGTTTAATTTTGTTTTGTTTTGTTTTTTCCCCTTTTCTAGAGGCAACATATCTTGAAAAATGTACCTATGGCTAATGTCAAAGAAATTACTTCCCATATTCTCTTCTAAGATTTTTTGGTTTCAGGCCTCACATTTATATCTTCAATGCATTTGAGTTTATTTTTGTGTATGGTGTAACAATGTGGTTCAGCAAGATTCAACGGAATGAACCCTGTGCCATTCTTACCTATGTTTCCTATAGTTCCTTGGGCATATCACTGAAGAGCTTTAAGCTTCAATTTCCCAGTAAGAGTATAGAGCTGACAGATTGCTTTGCCTATCTGGAAAACAAGGCAGGATAGATTGATATGGGAGAGACAATGGTTTTGTATTCCAACAATATTTTTTTCTTATTTAGTACCCAACATGTTTATCTTTTACTTACTAAACTAAAACAAAGTCAAACCAAAAAAATATATATATTTTAAATATCAAAAAGTATTCCTCTAAATTAGGCATAGGCAGATAGGAGACATCCACAATATATTAATGAATGGATATAGTCATCTTCCATTATCGCATTTCTACGTGAAGTTAGAAAATAAAGAAGGCAGATTCCAGATCATATTGACCACCTGGAGACAATTCCATGTTTTGTAAATTTGGGATCTTGTCAAGGCTTTGGGATCAGAGCCACTCAGGCAAGTCTCTTCTCTTTTTAATTAAAGGCATGAAGGCAATGCTATCCGGAGTCATAATCCCATATTTACAGAGACTCTGTCTCAGATTGTGATTTGGGGGGAAAAGCACTTACCTAGCATCCACTGCTCATAGAACTCTTAAAAACTGAGCATTTAAAGAAGAGTTCTTGTGGCACCCAGGTGGTCAATCGGTTAAGCATGTGCCTTCGGCTCAGGTCATGATCCCAGGGTCCTGGGATGGAGTCCCTCATCTGGCTCCCTGCTTAGCAGGGAGCCAGCTTCTCCTTCTCCTTCTGCCTGACACTCCCCCTGCTTGTGCTCTCTCTCTGTCAAATTAATTAATTAATTAATTAATTTTTAAAAAATATTTAGAAAAAAATAAAGCACAGTTCTTTGTTTTCTTACTGTCACAAACCTTCCATGCAACTTGATGCACAGAAGAAGGGAACACTGTCCCCACTGTGTACTGAGCACTCAGTAAATTGTGTCATTGGACAGGTTGTTCTAGAACATGTTAGCTCAGTGAATCTCTCAAAAACCCTATTCAATAAGGACTATTGTGCTGGGTTTTGTTTGTTTTAAATAAGGAAAGTGAATTTAACTGGCATGTTCAAAGTCACACACCTAGTAAAGCAGAGCTGGGCTTGGGAACCAGCTTTTTGACTTCTCATGTCATGATCTTTTCATGACATCATACTGCTAAAAAGGTCAAGATGGGGAATACGGAATTTCTCTTGATGAATCTCTGTTAGCTCAGTGTACTGGGCATGACATTCTTTCCAGGTAAAAATGGACATTCAAATAACTCTGGCATTTAGGAAAGAAAATATAAATAAAATTCTTTTTTTATTATTTTAAAGATTTTATTTATTTGACAGAGAGAAAGACAGCCAGAGAGGGAACACAAACAGGGGGAGTGGGAAAGGGAGAAGCAGGCTTCCTGCAGAGCAGGGAGCCTGACACGGGGCTTAATCCCAGGACCCTGAGATCATGACCTGAGCCAAAGGCAGATGCTTAATGACTGAGCCACCCAGGCACCCCTAAAATTCTTTTCTTTTTTTTTTTTAAGATTTTATTTATTTATTTGATAGAGAGAGACACAGCGAGAGAGGGAACACAAGCAGGGGGAGTGAGAGAGGGAGAAGCAGGCTCCCCGCCGAGCAGGGAGCCCAATGCGGGGCTCGATCCCAGCACCCTGAGATCATGACCCGAGCGGAAGGCAAACGCTTAACGACTGAGCCACCCAGGTTCCCCTAAAATTCTTTTCTTAATAAAGATTGTCATTTCTATTCTCAATCTCAGGAAACAAACTGAGGGTTGCTGGAGTGGGGGGTGGGGTGGGAGGGATGGGGTGGCTGGGTGATAGACACTGGGGAGGGTATGCTCTGGTAAGCGCTGTGAATTGTGCAAGACTCTTGAATCTCAGATGTGTACCTCTGAAACAAATAATGCAATATATGTTAAGAAAAAAAAAAAAGACAGCAGGAGGGGAAGAATGAAGGGGGGGAAATCGGAGGGGTAGACGAACGATGAGAGACGATGGACTCTGAAAAACAAACTGAGGGCTCTAGAGGGGAGGGGGGTGGGAGGATGGGTTAGCCTGGTGATGGGTATTAAAGAGGGCACGTTCTGCATGGAGCACTGGGTGTTATGCACAAACAATGAATCATGGAACACTACATCTAAAACTAAAGATGTAATGTATGGGGATTAACATAACAATAAAAAAGTCTAAAAAAAAAAAAAGATTGTCATTCCTAGCCTAAGGGTCCCTTGGTGAGGTACAATCCTAACTCCTTCCAGATTACCTAAGGAGTATCTTCCAAATAAATATCCATAGTCTCTACCCATGGAGCTTTTACTTAAGAATGTCCAAGTTGGACCCTGAATATCTTTACTCCCTTTCCCCACTACCAATCCTGGGTGATACTTACCAATGGCTGAGATTGGGAGTTACTGCTTTACCCCATATTCTTAATGTCAGATTAGGTCAGATTCCCAATATTCACAAAGAATATCAGACATGCTTGCAAAGGCCTTAAAACACCTCATATTGGGGCACCTGGGTAGCTCAGTCAGTGAAACATCCAACTCTTGGTTTCAGCTCAGGTCATGGTCTCGCAGTCATGGGACCCACTCACTCACGGTCTCTCTCTCTCTCTCTCTAAAATAAATAAAAATAAAATCTTAAAACACGCACACACACACACATCTCATGTTATCTTCTTGGGAAGTCACATTTTGGACATTTAAAGGGGCTATGTGGTGTGGTCATAAAGAACTTGGGTACTGAATTCAGAAAGCCTGGGTTCCAATCCTAAGTACATCACCTATTTTTTTTTTTATGTTAGCATTATATTTAAACTCTCTGTGTCTGAGGATAATAAAATATTCTATAATTATGGGAAGATCACATGAGAAAAGCTATAGTAAGTCCTTGACAATCTATTACTATTATTATGGATGCTGCTGAGCACTAGTAATATACCTTTTAGCTACTGCACAATGACATAACAAATGATCCCAAAACTCAGTGGCTTATGACAATCAGCATTTGTTCTTACACTGTGGGAGTTACATGTCAACTGTGATTTGGCTGATCCTGTCTGCATCTCAGCTGGGTAGATTTGCTTTAGCATGAAGATGCAGTTGAGCATGGCTTTAGGCTCTGGATTGGGTTCAGATCTGCTCCATTAGCTTTTGTTCTGAGGCCCAGAACCCAGGGCCAGCAGATGCTTGTGGCATACTTTTCTCATGGTGGGTCACTGATGTACAAAAGCCAAATCAAACTATACAAATACATATGAGGCTTCTACTTGCATCACTTTTGCCAACACCCTTTTGGTTAAACTAGTCACACCATCAAGGCCACATCATTTTAGAGGGAAAGTAGACTACCTAAACTAGCAAAACCTGTAACAATGATTCTCAATGAATAAAAATGAGGTCCTTTAATATTTTTTGTGAGACTGCAATTTACTATGTCCTGTGCTAAACACTTCAAATAGATTTTTAAGGATCTGAGAATGAGAAACCACCATCATTTGTTATCATCATCTGATGAGGACTGCTTTCAACTTTTCCTGCTCTGAAAAACACATTTATGGCATGACAATTCTTTCACTGGGGCAGCTCAGAATAATCTATATTAGAACAACTGATTTCTTCCAGGCACTCTGCTAAAATTTCTTGAAACATCAGAGATAGAGAAATATGTCAGAGGTGTGTATACTAGGAGCTGGGTAGTACCTGTGAGAGAATGTTGGGTGACTCTTGAGTAGAGGATGGCCAGTTTGAGTTCATTCATTCAGCAAAGATTTCTTGCAAACCATTGTTATCCTAGGCTTATTCCTGGTAGAATTTATGAGCAAGTTTAGAAACATCACAAGATTCAGCAACGATGTTAACAAAAGAGAAAGCTAAAACCTAAAATGAAACGAAATGAAATAGTAAAATAAAAAAGTCAGATCACAGAAAGACTTAAATGGAAGATTAAAAAGACGAGACTTTGGGGTGCCTGGTTGGCTCAGAGGGTTAAGCATCCGACTCTTGGTTTCAGCTCAGGTCATGATCTCAAGGTCCTTGGATTGAGCCCCATGTCAGGTTCCACATTCAGTGGAGAGGCTGCTTGAGGATTCTCTCTCTCACCCTCTCCCCCCTTCTGCCACTTGTGCTCTCTTTCTCTCTCTAAAATAAATAAATAAATCTTAAGGAAAAAAAAAAGATGAGACTTTATTATATAAGAAGTAAGGAGGAGGTGATACTGGTTAGCAGATATTAGTATATAAGAGATTCACCTACCTGGGAGCACTATAAATATATATAACATTGGTTGACTATTTACTATAATTTTAAAGGACAAATAAAAAATCAAAAGAAAAATAACGTACCAATAAAAATAGAAAAATCATATAAACCGTCTACCCAGTGACAAAGACATATAAGAAAAATAAGCATTTGAGAGGTTGAACTTCAATAGTAATTAAAGAAATGCATAATATATCAACAGTTGTGTTGGTTGTGTGTCTTTTTTTGTTGTTGTTTTAAAACTTAGTGTGGTAAGCACACTTAACATAAAGCCTACTTTCCTAACATTTCTTTAAAATTTATAATACATCATTATTGATTATAGGTACAATTGAAAAAATTTTAAAGGGAATATTATTAAAAGGTAAATAAATGAAATGTTATTAACACCCAGCAGTGCAAACAGTGTGGGGTATAGCATAGTTTCATAAATTTGTAATGGAAATAAAAATTGGCCAAGCATTTTTAGACCAAGACTTGTCAGCATTTGTAGATATTTTAAGCATTCATTGCTTTTGTTCAGTATTTATATTCACAAATATTTATTTAAGAGAAAAAAAATAGCAACATCAATCAAAACAAAAGCAATAATCAACCTAAACCTTGTCCACATAGAACAAAAAGCAAGGGGGCGTTTTATTAAAAACTTTAAATCGCAAAACTGGAACTGGACTAAATGCTCACATTGGTAAAGAGATAGTTATAAACACCAGCTTCCATTCATTACACAGAATTCTATACAACACTTTTTTAATACTCAGCTAGGAGAAATGTCACAGAAAACCTGACATCTTTTGTAAATGAGATCACATTGGTCGTTGTTTTACTGTCAATATTTCAGAAGTATGTCAAGAGGTGTGGGGTTTTTTTTCTCCATCCTTTTTCTTCATTTTCCCTCTGAATTTAGTTTCAAGTATTTTTGAATTGGCTCATTTATTATACTCTGTGTTCATACAAGAGGATGTAAAAACTGGACATAGTTTTCCAAAGCCACGAGATATCATGAGGCATGTAAATTATGGGCTTGTATTCCAATGAAGAGGTAAAACTAAAATCAAATCTCCTTCCTAGGTCTGTGTCACAAAGAATCACAGGGGCCTTTCCAATTAATTATCACTGATAGAAAGTACTTTGAAGTTAAAAAGGAAAAGAGCATAGCTAAATTAATGCAAGCAATAAATAATACAAATGCACTCATTAACATTGCTCCTGTATCATTTTGTGAAACATACCTTTTTTTTTCTTTTTTTAATACATTTAATCAAATCTTAATCTTTAGATTCATTCAGATCTTAATCTGAATAAAACTAGCTATATAAATTAAAATGAGAACAGTAAAGTGATAATTGATTACTTCAATATTTATGAAGGGTATTTTGTGCTTCTCAGCTGGAGGACTACCAGGAAAGTTCACCTCCCATGTTTTTGTGGGACCTCAAAGGGAAATAATTAACCCACAAATAGGAAACTGAACAATGAAAATAAATAACTCTTCAATTTCTACAGAGAAATCTACAAAGGGTGATAAGTAGAGATGGTTACTTTTTATACTTATTAATCACAAATATATTGATTATGGAAATAGCATACTTGTTTCAGGATGGTGAACTGAAGCCTGCTGAAATTACCTGTCTCTTACTTGTCCCATATTTATTAAATTGTTGTAAGACTAATAAATATGGGATTATATTCAAATTTATAAGTAAATAAACAAATAGACATAGACCAATGACATATCCACTAAAGGAGGAAGCATATGGGGGGCAGGGCACAGCAGTAGTAGAGACAAAACAAAGAAATTAAGGCCGTCTAGTATGCATGTGTGTGAGTGGAGTAGGGGTTACTATTATACAAACAACTTTGAAGCCATCATGTAGGGAAATTAAATATCTCTGGCCTCATCTTTCTATCTGTCTATTTGTACTGTTTCTATCTACCTATCTACCTATAATTTAATGATTTAGAATTATTGTTGGATAGGAATCTGCTTATGTAGGTTGTTAGAATGGGTCTGATTTTGCTAACTTTAAAGAAACATATCATTAAATTATAAAGCTGCAGTTGAATGTATTTTAACAAACATTCCATTGCATGTTTCCTTTGCATTCATACCTCAATTTGGTATTTTAAACCATGTAAAGAGTAAGATATGGCTGCTTCTCTCAAGGGTGTGATATTCTGAGGGGACAAACTTAGGCATACAATAATTTCTTTAAGTATAGTCATGATAATACAACCACACACCAATTGTAGTAGTATGAATCATTAAAAGACAGAAACTAAATCCCATGGGTTAGGCACATAAAGAATTTTAGGAATAGAATCCCTTAAGGTAAAATTTAGCTATTGCCTAAATCTTGAAGAAGTGGTATAATTTATACTTGATCCCAAGACATCCAGCTCCATCCCTGTGATTTAGTGGAGTTTAACGAACAGCTGGTCATTTTTTTCTGCTCCAAGAATTGTGCAAGACAGTGGATATGCAAAATGCATAGACACACTGTGCCCCCAAGAGGAGACACAGACACTTCAAAGATGACAGTAACTCAGATAATGAAGTGCTAAAATAGGAATGCGGACATGGTGCCACATGAATACAGAGAAGGCAACACATTCTTCTTCCTTGAGAATGAACAAAAAGTTGAAGAAGCATTTAAGTTGAGCCTTGAAAGACGGCTTGTAGCTTTTCTGTGGAGAAGAGTGGGGAGCTATTCCTCAGGGGAAGAGACACTGTGAACAGGATAGAAAGGCATGGGATTGCATAGTTTGGGAAAGCATGCGTATTAATGTCAGGGACAATACCCACCAGGGACTCATCTTCTTACCTTCAAATAAATATTAAGAATTACAAGGCTATTACAGGCCACATGTTGTTCCAGCTACTCAGAAGGATTTAGGGCAGGAAATACAGCATACTAGACAGTCAATATGTCTTTGCAGAAGTCCAGGTATTTGTTGGCCAGCTCCACTTATCTCCCCCAGGTGAAAGCTCAGGTAATAAAAAAACAAAACAAACAAAAAACAAACAAACAAACAAATACTCATGTCTTGCAGGTGTGTGATTCAGCCTAGTTTAGAATCTTTATCCCTAACATGAGTAGTATCTATCTACCACTCCAGAGGAGAGCTTCCAGAATCCCTATGTGACACATGTCAATTACAAGAGTTTTTTTCTTAGGAGCAGATAAGAATGATTTTTAACCTTTGGTTAAAATGATTTTTTATAGATTTTATTTATTTGTTTTTCAGAGAGAGAGAAAGAGACTAGGAGGGCACAAGCAGGGGGAGCGGCAGGCAGAGGGAGAAGCAGGCTCCATGCTGAGAAAGGACCCCGATGCGGGATTCGATCCCAGGACCCTGGGATCATGATCTTAGCCAAAGGTAGACGCTTAACCGACTGAGCCACCCAGGTGTCCCTGGTTAAAATGATTTTTCAAGTACTTCCTATGAGCCAAGAACTGGGCAAGGCATAGAGATAATAATAATTTTATTATTATCTTATTATTAAAATAAAATAATTTAACCAAAGTTTAAATTCTTATTCAGAAAGTGAAAGAATATTGATTCACGTAGTACACTAGTTCTCACATTTTAGTTTGCAAACAGAGAATCCCCTTGTTAAACATTCATATTCTCAGGTCTAAACCTGACTTTATACATAAAATTTGAGAAGAAAAGCCTTGCATATCTGAATATTAAGGCACTTTAAAGGCATAATGTGAAGAACCCCATGGTTTGAGAACCACTGGCAATGGTTACCTATAAAGGAAAAAGGGAAAGACATTAGATGGAGGTAATTGACACTTTCATCTAATGCAAATTTGTTTTTTTTCTGCCAGAAGATATAGGCAAGAATGTGAAATGGCCCATGTTCTTGGATAGAATTTGCAATTTTCACTCAAAGCAATGGAGAATTTTGTCTGAGTCAGCAAAATGATAGTTATCATGGGCACATTATTCTTGATAACAGAGCTTAGGGGATAAGGGAGGAGAAATGGCCTAGTGTCCCTGCCAAAGTCACCTGAGGTTGAGGAAGAAAATGAGTTTGGGGGAGTTTAATATGTTTCATATCTCCAACCTCATCCCCTACCATAATCCCTTTAACAGTTTGCTTTCCAATCATGCTGATCCATCTTTCACATGACTGTGCTATATTACCTCTAGTGAGAGAACCTTTGCACAAGCTTAGCCTTCTGCCTGGGGTAAAATCATCATCGTCACCATCATCATCACATACACATGAACATAGATATTACACATCCCACATCCTTTACTCAAGGAAGTAGCCCCTGATCACCACTGGAGTTTTCCCTATCAAATATCCTCTTGGTATCTTATAACTTTATTTCATAGATCTTAACACATTTTTCCTTTCATGGTCATTTCTGTATTTATTTATATTTTCCTCTGGATAGTAAGCTTGATGAAAGTATGAGATATCCCTGGTTCTGTTCCTTTCTCAGTTCTTAGCTCATAGGAAGTACTTGAAAAATCATTTTGAGTTCATTAATCAAAGAACACAGGTATAAATAAATCAATAATATCCTGGAAGAAAAATTTGGTGATGGCTGGAAAAATTTAATCCCAGTTTGAACATGAATTCATGATAAGATAGCTAAATTTGAAAATGTTCAAATACTAGTGAGAAGATGATGAGACTAGAGAGTAGGGTCTGAGAATGTATGTAAAGAACTATAAGAGACTGAAATGATGATGGTCAGGGAGGTTCTGCATATCCAAATTACAAAAAATATTATAAGTCACAAATGAGGCTTCTCATGTGTTGAAGAAAGAGAAATTCCCCAGAGAAGTGTTTGTGAATAAGTGGGGACTACCAATTGGCCTTTAAGGCTTGGTAAAATGTTGACACCATAAACCTTGTTTCATTCTGATCTAAAAGACAGGGAGGAAGGGGAAGACCCAACGGCCAGTAAGACCTTTTTCCCGGAAAGTACCACTTTCATAAACTCTTTCAATCATCACAAAAGGACAATTGTGATCCCATTGTCACCTTTTTGAGAAGGAGGAAGAAAATGGGTTATAGAAAGTTTACTTATTTGTCCAGTGTAGCGCAGTAGGTACATAAAAACAGCAGGTCCTCCAAATAATATTTGCTAGCTCTAACATCTATACTCTTCCAAATTATTAATTTTTAACATCTCTCATATTTCCTGACCTTTTCAGATGCCCTTCACCTATTAGCTCATGTGGCCTTTTGTTTTCATGTTAAGGCTTCCTCAAGATCAGGATGGTTAAGGCTTTTAGATTACATCCTTCTTATAAATGGAAACATCCCAGAGTCTTTGCTTGATGGTTTCTAAAAACAAATACACACCTGTCAGAGATCAAGGCTGTGGCTTCGCACAGATGACTCAGTGTCATTTCTTTGAGGGAAGGGGAGTAATTTCTGTGCCTTTTCCTGTCACCTGCTCTCTGCTCCAATTATTTCTAATTTGGAGACCTCTCTTCCCATTTATCCCTCTCAGTTCAATCTTCTATCCCTTGTGCAGGGTGAGGGATCATAGTTCCCATACACACATGTCAGGATGCCAAATTACCAGTTAGCAATTAAGGAAGCCCATTCACAAACCAACCTAATCATTCAATTATGTGAAAGTCAGGAGAATGATCTCTTTCCATGATGCTGGCATCCTAAGCCACATCAAAGACACTGGTATTTATTTCAGATCATTATACCTTGATGACTGATCAATTTGACCATCTTCCTATTCTGTGGGACAAACAAAAGGAATCTTTGTCTGCATTTCATGGCCATTTATTACTCCTCTGGCTTTCAAGTTGCAAGGCTGAGATCAAAGAAAGATGGGAGGAGTAGTGTTCAGCAGCCTAATGCTGAGAGCAAAACATGATCATACCTTAGTGTTTTTTAATTGCTAAATATCACCTCTGCCTACTTTGTATTGTGGAATAAACAATCCTGGAGCAACTAAGATAACCAAGTATCTTAATATATTGTACTATACATCACATTATATTTACTCTCTTTGATTTTAGAATCAAGAGAAGCCCCCAAATAATCAATCCAAATGTGGATTCCAAACCATGTATTTCCCTAAACTCTGCCAGTAATTTGCTGTGTGATTTGGTCAGGTAGCATTCCTTATCTGTGCCTAATTTTTCACACATGTAAAATGAAGAAATGGGAACTTGATCATTTTTGACATTTCCATTAGCAAGTTAAAGACCCTGTTTTGATATTCAAGTGATGCACCAAATTAATTTACCTGTTATCATAACTGTTTTTATTTCACAAACAAAATTCACAAATAAGAAGATGGTGTTATGAATATGAACAAGGGATTTTTCTACAGAGAATATATACCTATAATATGATTTTATGCCCATATTCCCCATATTATCCCTATAAAATATAAAATCTTGGAGTAAGGTCTAACACTTTTGTTTGTTTAATAATAAACATCATAAATATGTAGCACATGATATGAAAACTTCACCTAATTTCCTAAAATCTCTTATTTCCCTCCAGGAGAAACCACCTTCAATAGCTTAGTATGCATCCCATCACATTCCTTTTATACACATATATATGGATACTATGGCATTTAGCTTTGTTTTACATTAATGGAGTTGCATTTTGCACATTATTTGTGACCATGATATTGTACATGGGCATAAAATCGTATTATAGGTGTATATTCTCTATGGAAAAATTCCTGTGTTCATATTCATAAAACACTCTTTTTTTTTCTCATTTAGCAATATGCTTTGTAGTGTTATCCACATCAGCATATAGAGGTATCTCAATCATTCTTTTTATGGATGCATGGTAATTGATGATGTAAATGTACCATAATTTAATGTATCCATTTGTTGATACACATTTAGATTTTTAATTTCTAAAAAATTTTACAATGACAAAAACACAGGAAATTTCTTTTTTTCCAATTCCAGCTGTGCTTTTTCATCTTTTTATTTGCAAGAGCTCCCTGGCATATGAGTAGTGACTCAATACATACCTGATGATTAATTCATAGAAAGATATTATTATATGTTACCTTAAGTATGAATTTATATTTATAGTTGTGGAAATAAGCTTCTCCAACACTGTTTGCCTTTTATTCTATTCCTGGATGGATCCAGGGAGCCAGCATTAATTACAAACATGAGAAAGGGCAAATGATTGAAAGACTAAGAACTATTATTACAGTTTTTCACCCAGGGAGCAGAAGGATATTTAGGAGACCCTTCCTTCCAAATCCTCTATTGCCCAGTCTCTGGATGACTAAAGGGATTACACATCTAGAAGAACTAAAGGGCGGGGGGTGGGGGGGGGGACTATCAAGAGATTTCAATCCTTCATCTATTTATTCTTTGTTTTTGTTTTTTAAAATGTATTCATTTGATCAATTATCTCTTCACATAACAAATGTTTCTTAAGCATTTGACATATAGTGAACAGTAGATGAGAAAATATATTACTTGTTACCAAGGAGTCTGGTAGAAAAATTTTAAAAAGAATGCTATTTATTGAACATTTATTTATTTTATTTACTTTACCATGTTAATCTATTTCTTGTAACAATAGTACAAAGTAAGGGTTTGGTTTCAATTATGTAGATATATAGAGTCACAGAAAATGACTTCTCCCAGTATAGAGTGTGACATTTGCAATCAGAGAAATGAATTCTGAATCCAAGCTAAGGCAATGACCAATAATATACCTTAAGTTTTGTTTCCTAATCAAGGAAATGGAAATAATGCAACAATATCCAGCTAGTTAAAATGAGTTTAGCACAAGACCTTGGACACCATAAAATAAGCTGTTTCATTTTTGTTTCCTAGTCTAACACTTTAAATAGTCAAGATGGGCCCACAAGAATGGAAGTCACAGTTGACTGATTAGCCTTGCCTTGGAGTTTGGACAAAAAGAGAGGCTGATATTCTTTAGCTTAGCTTTTGGGAATAAGGAGTCAGAAGACAAGACTTGCTCAGGAAGAGGTGGAGAATGATTGTCCTAAAGAAATCAAGACTTATGTGATGAGAAAAGGCTCAACCAAGTTCAAGGCCCAAATCACCATGCCCTCTACCACTACCTCCAGATTCAGAGTGTTCTGTTTCACTACCTTTCTTCACTTTATTAGGTGGTTGATGATTCAATCACTTTCCTTTTGTGTTTGGTGATAGTCATTTGCCAAGGCAGGACATGGTTCGCAGTGGGCAAGAGAGTTTCTGCTCTGCATTTCTTCAATTCAGAGAGGGAGTTGTAACCTTAGTCTGACTTTTTGGCCCTTTGAGTTCCTTGAGATCAGCCTTATTTAGATCACTTCATTTAGCTGTTTTCCTTTCTTTCTGCTTCAATTTCTTTCTACCATTTATAGAGAGATGCCTGGGGGTGGGAAAAAAAAAAAAACTTGATATCTGAGGGAGGATAGCATGGGTTTTGACCTGGCTTATAATGAGTACTAAGCAGTTGATTTGGTCATTGCATCACCTAACTGAATTAAAGTCTTCATCTTTATACTGCAGTAACAATACATCACTCCCAAGGTTATTCCAAGTCATAAATAAGAAGAACAAGGTGAGGCATTTGGCAGAAAATACATTTTCTTTTTTTTTTAAGATTTTATTTATTTACTTATTTGAGAGACAGCACAAGCAAGTGTGGGGAGGGGCAAAGGGAGAGGCAGAGAATCTCAAGCAGATTCCGTGCTGAGCCCTGAGCACGGAGTCTGACGTAGAGCTTCATCTCATAACCCTGAGATCATGACCAGGGCCAAAACCAAGAGTCAGGTGCTTAACTGACTGAGAAACCTAGGCACCACTTTATTTTTTTTTTTCTTTATAGCAAATTACTAAGACTGAATAAGCTGAAAAACCCTACACAAATTTGAGTTTCCTTTTACTTTTATTTATATAATCTCTAATTTGAAGTTTCTGCAATATTCCTCTAGATGTATTATAATCAAGATTTTAGACTAGATGCATAGACTAGAAACTCCTCCAGCTGGTCTTGAAGAATCACACTTCTAGGAAAGCATTCACATATAGTTGAGTGCTGTAGTGACATTGGGCTTTTTGACCCATTTCAATCTCTACTGGTGACAAACTTTGGTTCCTTTAAATAGCTCTGTTACTCAGTGCTAACATGAATTGTATATTGAAAGCTTAAATAAGAATCTTAAAACACTCTACCTTCATTCATAAGAGCAGACCATGTAATATAATGTAACACATTAGTTGGAACTTGGGTTTAAATTCCAAGGAACTGAGCTTTTGTAGTCACTGAATGGTATGATCTTACAAATTTTCACACGAAACATCCAATTGTAGCTTTTGAATAAAACTGATGGTGGGAGGAACAAGGCCGAAGATCACATGTTAAACAGTTTCCAATGTAACCCATAACTTTTGTTATAGGCCTAATATAAAATCTATTTGATTTTAAAACCAGCAATATTGAGATATAGTTGCTGTATTACTTAGGCAGACTAACTAAAGAGCAGATTTTACAAATGAAGACACATAGGGTTAAAAGAAGGTGGAAAGAAGTGAAGAAATTATGCAGAAATAGTTTAAAACCCTGCTGGGGGTTCAATATGCCTGAAAAATGTTGGAAGAAAAGAGAAAGGAGAGCTGTACTGAGGATTGCTCTCTCCCCTGTCTTCACCTGGCTAGGTCCCAGTCTTCCTTTATGAGTCATTTCCTTTTAGAATCTACCCTTGTATTCTTCCTTGTCTTATATACATTGTCTTCCTCTATGCCCTTAGCATCCGTGACTTTCCCCATCAAAACACCTTCACAGTATGCTGCATTGTGGCCGTCTATTTGCTCCTCTGTCTCTAGGACTATATTGTAAGCATCTCCAGAATGTGTTGTTTAGAGCTACAGCTCTATTGTCTAAATACAGTTGGTACTCATTATATCTTTATTGAAATGAGGTTAATGCAGGTCTTTATAATAAATAAATATTTTAATAAGATTATCAGAGGATAATACTTTACTATTTTAAGGTTTAATCTCATTATGTGTTCAGTGATCATGTACTAAATACATCAGAGGTCTTGGACAAAGTGATTAAGGGTATAGGGAGAGGAGATCATATGCAGGCTCTCTAGTTTTATAGTTGGGCCAAGTGTGCCCCTCCCCACACTTGCTTGTGCTGTCTCTCAAATAAGTAAATAAATAAAATCTTAAAAAAAAAGAAAATGTATTTTCTGCCAAATGCCTCACCTTGTTCTTCTTATTTATGACTTGGAATAACCTTGGGAGTGATGTATTGTTACTGCAGTATTAGTTTTCTATGAAGGACTCCTCTAAATGTCCTACTGTGAGGATCCTGGAGCCAAGTATGATTGCTATGAGTAGTTACTTCTAAACTAGAAGTCTACTTGGTTAGGAGTAGAATTCAAATCACAGTTAAAGAGAGAAAGAAGAGCAAATGGGGAAAGTGGTACCAGGTCAGATCAGGTAAAGAGATGTTTAAGGAAATTAATTGAATTAGGAGTCAGCTCTGAATGCTATTCAGCAGTGCAAATGAATGGAAAGATGATAGAGTTTGTCTTTTATGGATATCTCTGGATGTCATTACTGAAAATGGCTTGTTGTGCATTAATGTTCTAGTTGCATGATTAGTAGATGGATGCCATAGGCTGCCTTAAATAATCTATGCAGGTCAGAGGGTCAGGGAACTAGCAGGAGAGGTTGCCTTGAAAAAGAGACCCATTGCAGGGCAGTTGCAAATGCTATTATAAGAACTTGGGATAAGTGCTGTGGGACAACAAACAAACAAAAACCCAAAACATAATCTACCTTGGTGGATTGTGGAATCCTTCACCAAAAAGGCAACAGTTGAGTGAGATCATGAATAATAAGTAAGAGATCAGTATACTAAATTTTTAAAAGGAGAGAGTGTGGTGAGAAAGATGGTTATGCTATACAATGTAGATTCATCCCTAAGATCTGGAAGTTTCTCTTTACGATCCTAGCACAGTATCTATAAATGCTTCTTAAATGACTTAGTAATTTCATGTTTCCTGTTTTGACACATACAGGATTAGCACAAAAAAGATATATACTTAAAACTATGGACTTAATAATCTATATCTATATCTATATCTGTATCTATATCTATCTATATCTATCTATCTATCTATATATTTCAGTTTAAAAAAAAGTACAGGCAGATCTATTATCATTTCTGCTCCCCTACTCCCCACCCCAACAAAGCCTCCTTGGAAAAGATCAGGCAAACACAATTATCTCTGGTCTAGAGATGAAGAAACCAAAGATCAAAGAATATAGGTTTTGTGTAATGTAATCCTGTAAGCAGCGTATCCTGTGATTCAAAGAAGAATTTTTCCACTTGAAACCTCTTTTCTTCCTTGTGCAACATGCTGCCTTTCCATGGATCTCTGATGCACTTAAATGGAGTCATTTAAATCTGAAAATGATGTACTTCAGAAAAATTTAGTGTTTTATCTCTCCAAGAATGATAATAACTTGATAAGGAAATCAATAAAATTTAAAAAATCAGATGGGTCTTACTTGGGGATGGCCTCTTATATATATTATACCTTTTAATACAAAAACCATGAAAGGTAGGTAATTATGCATATTTTTTAACAAAAAATAATTACATTCTAGATAATTAAAAGTCCATTTTCTTTTTTTAAGATTTTATTTATTTATTTATTTATTTATTTATTTATTTATTTATTTGAGAGAGAGGAAGCAAAGAGGGAGAGGGAGAAACAGATTCCCTGCTGAGAAGAGAGCCCAATGCGGGGCTCGATCCCAAGTACCCTGAGATCAGGACATGAGCCGAAGGCAGACACTTAACCAACTGAGCCACCTTGGCATCCCAAAGTCCATTTTTTTTTTCAAAAGTCACATAGTATCTAAATAAGATATTCTTTATGAGGGTCTCTAGTGAGACATAGCAAGAAAGAAGCACTGCTCTCCAAACCAAAACTTCTCTAAACCAGAAAGATCTCCCTGAAGGGGAAGAAGGGTTTGATGCAATTAATCAAGAGGAAATTCTAGTTGAAAGTTTGGAGATACTACGTCTGAGGTAAAAATGTTGGGCTAGGAGTCAACAAATATAACCTCTACTTCCAGGAGTTATCACTGAATGGTTCTAGCCCTAATATCTTCACTAACTCTAAATAAAATAAAGTGTCTGATAACTTCTGTATGATTTTTCACAATTTATATTAGTTTCCTGTGGCTGCCATAACCAATAGCCACAGAATTGGTGGCTTAAAACAACAGAAATTTAACTTTCTCACAGTTCTGGAGGCTGGAAGTTAACATCGGTTTTGCTGGGGTGAAATCAAGATGTCCGGTGTGGGCAGTGCCATACTTCCTCTGGAGACTCTAAGGGAGAATACATCCCTTGCCTCTTCTTCTTCTTCTTCTTCTTCTTCTTCTTCTTCTTTTTTTTTTTTTTTTTCCCCATCCCTTGCCACTTCAAGCTTATGGTGGCTGATGGCATTTCTTTGCTTGTGGCCCCATCCCTCCAATCTTCATCTCCATTTTCACATTTTCTTCTCTTCTTCTGTGTGTATAATCCCTCTCTGCCTCTCTCATATGAAGTGACTTATGATTGGATTTAGGAGCCTTCCAGATAATCAAGGATAGTCTTCTAATCTCAGAACATTTACAGGTTCTGGGGATTAGGACCTGGTATCTTTGGGTGGCCTTCAGTCAGCCCCCTACAGTACTGAAAATATTATTATTATTGTTATTATACTTTTAAAATATATTATAATGGATAAGAGGACAGGATCTGGAGCCATATTCTTTGCAGATTACTGGGCAAAGTGGTAAACTTTTGTCATCTGTAAAATGGAAAAATAAACTGAACCTATCTTTTAGGCTTGTTTTAAAGATTTAAAAGATAATACTTGTGAGCACTTAGAACAGTGCCTATCATGCAACAGGTGCCCAGTAAACCTGAACTTTTACTGTAAGTTGTTACTATTTTCCACCCATGAAAAGGCTGCATATATTGAAAGATCTTGTCTACCAAAGACACTACATGTATTCAGTAATATTTAATTTGATTCCTAATGTTTTATTAATCAAAGACATTTATCACTGCCTGTCAGGGCTGACTCAGCAGGAGATAACCAGGACGTCCACAATCAGTTGACACAACTTCAGCCAAAAGAACAGACATCAAACATTATAACTGTTGTATTCATACTCTGATCCAGTGTTCCAGCCCTGATAACACTTGTTGAAATAGTGAAAATATCTACTTTATCTCTAATAAGGAATTCAAACATTAGGTTTTCTCTCTTTAAATCTCTTTAAATCTTTTAAAATCGTACTTAATTATTTATTATTGCATTCCACATTTTCTACCTCTACCCAGGGAGCCCAAACCTTGTTGAGAACTCTGTCCTTAGGCAATGTGGTACCTTTAAGGAGACCATCTGAGCTTCATCATCACACAAGTCATTCTTCATCAGCCACCTCTGGAGCATGTGTGGGAAGGAAGAGGCCATCATGTGAAAGTTGTAATCTACAGCTTACTGCTGTCCTTTAAAATAACGCTATCAGGAAGCCCACTCCAGCAAGCTCAGCTATTAATCCCACTGCAATTTACTGCCACAGGGACAGAGGAGAGACTGTGCCATGGTTAGCATCCCATGAAGTCTTTAAGAGAACCAGGAATATGCTCCTTTTACGTATTAGATGCTGGGATGATCTAATCGCCAGATTCATCAATGTCCATGTGCGACTGGATGTGTGTGATGAACTCTGACTGGCTCTACAGCGTGGTTTACAGCTCTGGAACAGCTTCCATTCCTCTAAACGCCTTGCAAAAAATGGGGTCCCTCCTATCCTTTCCTGATGATCAGCATCAGGAAAGCAGTTCTATAAAAAAGAGAAGAAAGTCAAGGCAAAGGATTCCATTCTCCAAATGATTTCACTAATTCATCTCTGAGCACATTTACTGGGATAAAAATGGGAAAGTCATAGGGCGCCTGGGTGGCTCAGTTAGTTAAGCAACTGCCTTCGGCTCAGGTCATGATCCTGGAGTCCCGGGATCGAGTCCCGCATCGGGCTCCTTGCTCGGCAGGGAGTCTGCTTCTCCCTCTCCCACTCCCCCTGCTTGTGTTCCCTCTCTCGCTGTGTCTTTCTCTGTCAAATAAATAAATAAAATCTTTAAAAAAAAATGGGAAAGTCATGTACAATATGACTATATATGTGCCCTTACCTCCTTCTCCTAGAAATTAAATTATCTGTCTCTTTCATTCTGTAGGGCTGCCTGGCACCTACAAGACACCAGGGTCTGGCATCTTCAACAGATGGAGGCAGGTAGGACTTAAATCTAAGTGGGATAGAGACAAGGAATGAGACAAATTTGCAGATTTATTCCAAGAAATTCAGATAATATGTTTTGAATGCTTATCTAATACTAGTCACTGAAATTTACATTTGATTGCTCTCAATAAAAGTAAAGAACTGGAGTCGTAAGTGGTAAATATCTTAGTTAAAGCCAGATAGGGAGCAAGATGCAGAGTGAAGAGTTGAACTGAGATAGTTTGAACTCAGAGTTTAGGCTCCTCAACTCTCTGCTGTAGCACCTTCTGATGTGTGGAGCTGCCAGCCTGCTTTCTTATTCTACGTTCCCATTCCCCATTCTCTGTGGATACTGGCAGTGACCTTCCATGTTTATCTGACTTGTTCTTGGCAACTTCATTCTCTACCACCCCCTTAATTTCTTGCTTGACTCTAGGTACCTGTTTCCTAGCTCCCCAAATATAGAACTGTAGCTACGACAAATAGATGAAAGCATGTGACCTGTGACTTTTATTGAAGTCTTGCCTGAGGATCCTCACCTCGGACAATCCCATAACGAAGAGCATGACACAAAATAAAATTCATAATTCTGCATTCAGAATTTTGCAATTTTATACATCTGCATGTCTTGTGTGGCATTTTAGTGAGTTTTACTATAACCTTCTGTTCAATATTTTATTACATTTCACTGAATTGTTGAACAGATAAGGGAGGGTATTAAAAAGAGTCAGAAGAATGCTTGTTTAGATCCCACATGGGATTCTTGTTTAGCCATATTACCTTGACTTTGACATTTCATTAGTAAAATAGTGATGATAGTATGTACCTAACAGAGTTCTTACATGGATTAGATAAGAACATTTATAAGGGAAATACAGTAACAGGAACATGGTAAGCTCTCAGTATTAAAAAAATCATTTTGTTCTTGTTTACAAAGATTTATTTTTTAATAGGTCTTTAATGTTGCTCAAAATTAAGGCACCCCACATCCTTTTCATCTTCAAATCTTACTCTGGAACTTGGGCCCATTGTAGGTGCTCCATATGCGGTAAGGAAATTGAATTTCTGAGAGCTGCTTAGACGTTAAATGAATCCGTGGAAATTCTTTCTAGTCTAAAAAATCTTGCCCTTATCTAAGATTAATTCCCTGGAAATTGCAGAGGGAAGAAAGATAGGGGGGCGGTGCAAGTAGAAAAGAAGAGAGAGGGGGACAAAAAAGATTATCTGTGAGATATTTATCTAAACAGTCTGGCTGTGAGAGTGGCAGGCTCTGGATGGTCTCCCAGTATGGGAGGGAAGATGAATGGTTTCCAGGGAACCCTGGTGCTGCTCCTTAAAAGGACCCTGCTGCGGCCAGAGCTGGCCTTCTTGACCCTGTTTTAATGTAGCAGGAAGGATGGGGAGAATCATAAAAGGAACACACACTCTCACACTCACAAAGATGATCCCTAAGAAATACTGGATCTGTTAAGGCAGCCAGGATATGTGTATGTGTGGTGTGGTAAAAAGCGCTTGAAATGCTACTTTGCTGCTGCAGCTCTGTGACCTTAGGCACATTTTTTAGCTCTTTCAGTTCTTTCCTTATTTGTAAAATGAGGAAAATAACACCCACCTCATAGGACTAGTCAGGTGGTTAAATAATGCTAACTGCATTAAAGCTGTTAACAGAGTCTATGGATCTACTATGACAACAGTTGTAAGCTGTCATGTAATAGAGATAACTATTTTAAGCTAAATGTGAAGAATATTTTTTCAGATGTTTGTCTGTTCATCTTTATTGAAAATTAACCATTATCTGAAGTATTGGCATCAGTGTGTTTACTCTATCATCCTGTCCTTATGGCCATTATTTCATGAAACCAAACGTGGATACTTGATCTTAACTGAATGATACAGATTTTTCTCTTCTAGAATTCAGTTTTGGGCTAAAGCTTCATGTGTATATATATATATATATATATATATATAGTGGGGGGAGCAGAGAAAAGAAAGTAGAAGAAAATGAATTTGGAATGTCCCATTAATAAATACCTTTTCCTGGGAACATATCCTTAATAAATACTTTCACAAACATCACAGTCAGCTGAGCGAAATAAGTCAATCAGAGAAAGACATGTATCATATGACCTCACAGATACAAGGAATTCTTAATCTCAGAAAACAAACTGAGGGTTGCTGGAGTGGTGGGGGTGGGAGGGATGGGGCGGCTGGGTGATGGACATTGGGGAGGGTATGTGCTATGGTGAGTGCTGTGAGTTGTGTAAGACTGTTGAATCACAGACCTGTACCTCTGAAACAAATAATACATTATATGTTATAAAAAAAAAAAAAGAAGATAGCAGGAAGGGGGAAATGAAGGGGGGGAATCGGAGGGGGAGACAAACCATGAGAGACTATGGACTCTGAGAAACAAACTGAGGGTTCTAGAGGGGAAGGGGGTGGGGGTATGGGTTAGCCTAGTGATGGGTATTAAAGAGGGCACCTACTGCATGGAGCACTGGGTGTTATATGCAAACAATGAATCACGGAACACTACATCAAAAACTAATGATGTAATGTACGGTGATTAACATAACATAATAAAAAAAATCACAGTCAGGCTCTTCTTCTAGAAAAGTCATTTTTTTAAAAGATTTTATTTATTTATTTGACAGAGAGAGACTCAGAAAGAGAGAGGGAACACAAGTAGGGGGAGTGGGAGAGGGAGAAGCAGGGAGCCCGATGCGGGGCTCGATCCCAGGACCTGGGATCATGACCTGAGCCGAAGGCAGACGCTTAATGACTGAGCCACCCAGGCGCCCCTAGAATCATTCTTAATCAACTGACATGGAAATTACCTGCCAGAGATCAACTAGTTTTAAGGCAGATGTAGGTGTCCTTAAGATTTTTTTTAATTGAATGGTCTATAGAGTTTGACAAATTTGGGTATATATGTTATATCAGCTACTAACAGTTTGACCTTGGAAAAGTTACTTAACCTCATGTGCCTCAGTTTTCTTATCTGTAATATCTATCTCACAGGACTGTTTGGAGAAATGAAATAAATAGGGGTCCCCCCAGATATCTTGGTATGCCATATCAATTTCATAAAGAGTAGCTTTTATTATTACTATTACTGTCACAACAACTTTTGTTTTTCTGTGAATGATTTTAGCTCTGCTTGAAGTTGTTTTGGTTGTACTTTTTTTTTTCTTTTACCATTTATAACTGTGTCCTCCTAACTTACAGTTAAGCCGGAGTTAGAGAATACTTTCAAAGTCAGTAGTTAAAATGGAAACATTAGTATAAACACAACTGGAACAGACCAGTTGCCATGGCAATGCTTTTGCCAAAGTAATGGAGAGGTAAGTTAAATGGCAAGGGAGGCTGTAAAAAGTTGCTTGTATTCTTAACTGCATTGAGTGTGATAGATGGAAGAAAAATCCTAAATTGTATTTAGCAGGCATTTTTTTTTTGTCTTTAAAATCTTTATTTACTAAGAATGTGTTTTTACTCCAGTGCTGCTGTTACCCATAGTAATATTTATCTATCACTGGCAGATGTTTCTGCAGAAAAGGAACAAGTATCATATGATAATTCTAGAGTCAGACATCTTGGATTGGACACTAGTTGTGCAGTGATCTGTTTTCAAGAATTTGTTCACATTTACTAATCTAAAACTCATTTTTCTTATATGTAAGATATGAAGATGAATAATATCTGACTCATATGCTTGGGTTGCATGAGCTAGTGTATGTGAAATAATTAGCAGAGAGCCTGCTATTTAGTGAACAATAAAATGTGTTCATTATTATCATCAAATTATCATCATCATTGTCATTATTATCATGACTATTATCCTAATCATTTTAGAATAGTAGAGCTTGGGCAGTCCTGAGGGATCATTTAGTTAAATTCTATCATCTTATAAAGATCATTTGCCATATATCAGACAATGGAGTTGACACTGGTGACTTATGTATGAAAAATGTGTAGCCTCTGGTCTTTGGAGACTCATGGATAAAATGTTCCTTTAGATCCACAAGCTTCATGGAGGTAAGAGATATACATATATCATTCACCATTGAGTATAAGCAGGGCAATGTACTTAGATGGTGTCTCGCATGAAGTAGATATTCAATAAATCCTGATCAAAGGAATGAATTAATTAATGGATAGACTGGTAACTGAATTCTTGAGTAAATGAATTGGAACACAGAAATAGGGTTTAGGTGCTATAAAAAATAACATGGGGCTCTAATAGTCCAGGGTTAGTATCGAGGAGATTTACCTGAACATAGAGGGTTTATACTCTATCCAGTGGGAGGCCACATTTTCACCAGTCCCATCTGCCCTGGCAATGGCTTTTGTGTCTCAGGCCTGAGCAGATGTAACATGGTACCCTCTTTGCCCAACACGTACCATGTTATCTTCAAGGTCTTATAAATATAACATGTTTCTCTAGCTCACTTACCTACACCAAGAGTAAATGACTTGGTCCCTATGTCATGATCCCCTAACGCATGGCTTCTCATGCCTCCAACTTCCTCCCAGGAGTGATTAGTGAAGTATGCTTACTGTGTCACTATAAGATATGACATTGAATAAGCTCACTTAGTCATAAATTAATACCTCTTCACATCCATCTCCCCACTCTCTGAGAGGGCATTTGTTGTTCTAAGGCTCTGCCTTATATAAGGATTTCTAGCCATGTCATCTGCTCTAAAACTTTGGCAAAGTACTAAAGAGAGCTAATTGATTTAAAAGAGAAGGTTTGGGGTGCCTGGGTGGCTCAGTTGGTTAAGCGTCTGCCTCCGACTCAGGTCACGATCTCAGGGTCCTGGGATCAAGCCCAGCTGTTGGGCTCCCTGCTCAGTGGGGAGTCTGCTTCTCCCTCTCCCCCTGCCTCGCCCCCTGCTCAAGCTCTGTCTCTCTCTCTCTCAAATAAATAAACAAAATCTTTTAAAAAGTAAAAATTAAAAAAATAAAATAGAAGGTTTCATTAGGAAAATTTTTTCTATGATGTACTGCTCTCAACTTTAATAGCTTCAATTTAAAAGATTTTACCTAAATGTCCATATAGTTATAAAATACAGGGGTGTGTGTGTGTGTGTTTAGTCTTGTGGTATGGGGATTAGAGGAATTTAAATGATCATGATGAAACCCTTTTATTAACTAAGTGCAAATGAAACATGCATTATAACTACTTATTTGTAGATATCACTGATGTGATCCCTTCCTCAGGTACCATTCAAGAAAATTAATATTGAGATTTATCAGGAATCCTTCTCCCATTTATTGTACCCAGATGAGACCTGCTATACCTCGCAGCCTCAGTGGGTCAGGAAAAGAAGTCTTTAGCCAAGAGCTTTGACTTGAATACTGGGTAACATGCTAAAGCTCATTACATAAGTCTGTTCATAGTTTTCCTTTCCTTCTGAACTGAATTACCATTACATCTAGGCACAGGCCATGGCAATACCTTAACTCTGACCATATAACGTAAGATTTTCTCTCCAGGCCCTATGATTATCTCTCCATTACTTGCTAGTGAGCATGTTACATTAATCCCAGGTTGAGAAACCATGGTTTATTTGCTCCCTAACCTATTCATGGATAGATTTTAGATTATCTTTTGTTTATTGTTCCTAGAAAGTGGTGAGTGATCTAATGTTTTATTAGTAGCACTAGGTGCCTGGCATTATGTTAAGTATGTTCATAGCCATTATCTGAATATATCATCACAACTACAAGTTTTTTTTAAATTTTATTTTATTATGTTATGTTAGTCACCATACAGTACATCATTAGTTTTTTGATGTAGTGTTCCATGACTGATTGTATAACACCCAGTGCTCCATTCAATACGTGCCCTCCTTAATACCCATCACCAGGCTAACCCATTCCCCCACCTTCCTCCCCTCGAGAACCCTCAGTTTGTTTCCAAGATTCCATAGTCTCTCATGGTGCACAAGACAAGTTTTTAATGTTCATTTTACCAATGAAAAAATGTTATTATGGAAATTAGGTATTCTGCATAATATAAATATGAGGATGTGTTATCACTGGATGGACAGTCTCTAAAACCATGCTTGATTTAGATACAAGAGTTTCTCACTCCTATAGTATCATCCTACAAGCTGACTTGAGTTGATAACATTAAGGAACCAAGTTCATGGAATTGAAAAATGGTGAAATCAGGTTACAAACCCCAATTTTTTTTTTTAGTTCAATTCTGGAGTTGTCCTCATTATGCCGTATTATCACAAAGAAGAAAGGGAATAAGAAAAATGGCTACTTAATTAGGAGTTTCTCCTCTGGAGTGAACTGAAGGGGTTCAAATTCCTGCATTACCACATGTTAGCATTGCCAACTTAGGAAGTCAGTGCTAAGATTAGTATATAAATAGTACCTAACAGTCAGTTTATTTTAGAATTTGATTAGGCATGCAAGGTGCTTAGCATAGTGCCTAACATATAATTTGTGCTCAATAAATAATATTTATTATTACTCATAATAGTACAATTTAGTTTTGAATCAGCTGAAAATTACTATGAATGTATAAAGTGCTAAAAGACATTTGATGGCTGCAATAAAAAGAAAACCTCTTTGCTAAAATGGCAGACAACACTCCATGTGTTTGGTTTACAGGAGTTTCCTGCTTTCCTAATGGAAGATTAATCCCTGTCAAGAATTTGGAAACTGATTAAATGAACTCATCATTTTACCTAAGGAAGTCATTTCCTCTGCCCAGGCTTCCTGCTGAACTAGCACCTTTGAATGATACTCATGCAATATTTAACTGGTGTGGGCATTGGAACACATTTAGTTCAAAATGGCCTTTTGCTTATGGCATACATAATCCAGCTAGAAATGTTTATTTAATATTCTGAGCCAATGTAATTGCCAGTTAATCACAATAGTGATTGACGTCTGTCAAAGATTTATACCATCTGAGTAATTCCACATATTTATTCCATAGTTTTGAATATTCTTAACAAATATCAAATTTTCAACTCCTCTATATACATGTTAAAAGGACAGTATTGATTGGGATAGGCAGATGTTTACATGATAGGTCAATCTTATTATTATCACTAATTTTAAAAGGAATCTCTGTATACTGAAAATTCACATACATGCACATTCACACATTCATACATACAAATGTACACTCACACACATATGCATAAATATACCTTTTTAATTACCAGAGAAATGTTTTATGTTTGGTAATGACCCAAACATACATTAAATTTATGAATAGTCTCATTTTTGTCCTATGACTCTTAAAACCTTGAAGTCTTCAAATGATTTTATGATCAATACTGATATTAACACTTGTAAAAGAAAAATAAAAGCCACACCATGTAGAGGAACTTATGTTGAAATGCTGATAGAATTTTGGACTTGCCTAAAGTGTCCTTATTGCACCTTAAAAAAGAGCGTGGCATTCAAATTTAGAGGATAAAACAGGATAAATAATTCAATAATAGCATCGATGTCATGCTTGTATAGTTTTTTCCCTCCATGTCTTTAAAATAATGCCAAGAAAGAGACAGGCTGGGTTTTATTACCCTTAGCTTACAAATGAAAAAACCAGGGCTCAAATAATTTAAGTAAATTTACTTAACTCCCATATAGTGAGTTGACTAGGCTATAAACCCCTCCCCCTGCCTTTTTTAACTAAAAATGCAGTATATTTTTCAAATGACTTGATTTTCCCTCTGAATTATAAGAGAATAAGTAGGGTGTTGGAGACAAAGGAGATCATTTACAAAATTAGATATCAAATGATCAAATACACTCTTATTTGGATCTCCAAACACTTGCTAATTAAATTCCTATTATCTGACATGCCTGTCTCCATGATACCAACCATGAGGACAGTTCCATATAGTTTTCTATAACCTTTGTACTCAAAACTAGTAGATGAAACTTAAATTCAGTCCATTGTCTTAATATTACACTATGATGGATCACATACTCAGGAACTGATCTTAGTTTTTACCATGAAATTTATCCTCAGCCTCTTGATGTATTTTCTCTGTTACCACTGTCTCAGCCTGAGTCCATACCTGGTTTCAGTAGTCAAGGTGCTTAAATAGGTTGGAATTAAAATACACCGCTATGGCCAATTTCCATTCCATCACTATCTATCATGGGGGTGAAGAATTTGGACTGTGGAAACAACCACTACTGAATTATGTGAGTCCTTACTATTTACCAGAAAATGCCCTATCATGGTGCTGCTTTGCTGATATACACGGTGCTCTGAAGTGATATAGAATACAGCACTCTCTAACTTTCTGAGCTAGTCTGCTATTTCTGTTATTCGTCACAGTGGGAATATGGGACCATATTAGCCACTTCTTCAGAGATGGTGAGTACACACGCACACACACATACACACACACACACAACTCAGCACTGGGTGGATTCTGGTTCCTTGAGAATTTGAGACTGTCTACACAAGTGTACAGTATGGAAATGAAGCTCACATTAGAAATGTACAGAGTTTTGGTCTATTCATATTTTCATTCTCCTCTGGTTTCCCCTTCCTGTCTTAGAAGTTTTCAGTTCTTGCAAGTTTGCATCAAGATTCTCAGCTTGTGTTTCCTGAAGAATTGATACCACCAAGCTGGGGACACTCTCCTTCAAATTCAAACCACATTCAACTGTGATTGAATTTACAAAACCACCAATGCCATGAAGTTATTTTGCAGTTTAAAGAAGAAAGGTCCTCAAGGTTGTGATGACATTGCCTCCTGACCCCCTTGCCACGCCATATATTCTAACCTTAGTTTCATTCGTATGTGGTCATCTCTTCCATAGCCTAAGAATTTAAGATTTTCAAGTCATTATTCATTAAGCATAGAGATATTTCATCCCACAATTAAATCCTTCCTCACAGTCTCATAAAATAAATAAACAGCATGGTTCCACAGGTCTGTAAATATTATCACCTGTTATTTGAAAGACAACACAAAACTTGCTGTTCTTCCTCTCTCATGCTATAGCTCCCAATTTTACAATTTCCACCACATAAGTATTCTGAATCCTGTCCCTCATTCCTAACCATTCTGTCACTACCTTATTTTAAGACTTCATTATTTTGCCTTCAGACAAATCTAATGTTCTCTTAATCTGTATCCATTTTATCATTTTACTCTTCATCTCCACCTCTAGGTCTGTTAATCCACTTTCCCTCCTTTGGCAAGAGCAAGCTGATTGAGAAACAACAAATGATCAGACCATTCCCTTGTTATAACATCTCAGTTCTCCCACTACACAGGAAAACAAAAAGTCTGAGCTTTACATATGTAATGCAAAATCCCTCAGTTTGGCCAAAGTCCAGCTCTCCTTCTTTATCCTCTGCTGCCCCTGAAGCATGGAATAAATTGATGAATAAATGAGTGGAGACACAGCAATTGACGATTTGCTAGATCTTTGTCTTTACAAATTTATAAACACGGACAAAACTACTCTATTTATGGAATAAATTTGGACTGGTT
This sequence comes from Neomonachus schauinslandi, assembly GCF_002201575.2. NCBI lineage: Eukaryota > Metazoa > Chordata > Mammalia > Carnivora > Phocidae > Neomonachus > Neomonachus schauinslandi. The sequence goes on along the minus strand of NC_058418.1, from coordinate 37,724,819 downwards.
CGAAGTCATTAAAAATGGGGGAATATCCAACATTCAGCTCTTTTTAGACCCTTCGTAGAGTCTTTAAACTGAACAGTATTGGTTTATGGATGATGTGTTTCATTTCATTACAGTAAAATTTCATCATCATGTATTAGCATAAGTGGTTTAGAGAATAAGAACCCCTAAAATCATTATTCAAACTTTAGGATATTTATTTTACTATTCTCATTACCTTTGAGATTTTCTTAATGAGAAAAAAAAAAAAAAAGAACAACTGCAACAAATTGGCTTGAAAGTATTAATATAGCACCTGAAATATGTCTCTGTAAATAAGTGACCTTTAGATGAGAAGTATTTTTGAGGAAATCTATTTCTCCCTTTAAACTCTAGCCTCTGTTTGTTAAAACAGAGAAGATGAGAGAGAAAAAGAAATCTTGATGAGGATAAGAAAATTGAATAAAATATTGCTAAAGGGATTTAACTTGGGATTAATTGTTTTACCCCCAAGAAAGAGTAATTTAGATTCACAGAGAGTAGGGCATATATATATATATATATATATATATATATATATATATATATA
>NC_058418.1:37678600-37724244 GCF_002201575.2 Neomonachus schauinslandi | reverse complement strand
ATATATATATATATATATATATATATATATATATATATATATACATAAATTGTTATTTTAGTTAATATATATAGTTTATATATATTTATATATATATAGTTTATATATATTTATATATATATAGTTTATATATATATATATAGTTTATATATATATAGTTTAGTTTATATATATATATATATATATATATATATCTGAGCAGAAGGAGTGATGCTAAGGGACAATTGCATATCACTTAGATCTATAGACATTAAGATACCTTTTCAAAAACCCTAAGAATATTAACAGAAAAAAACAATATCAGGATCCTGTCTCATTAATTTCTAAATATTAGGGTTTTGATATCAGGACCAAGAGTATTACTAACAATAATCACACTTCAAGATAAATAAGGTCATCTAATCATGCAGTTTTGGCTTTTATATTACATAAGTACTCTTGGCTTATTAATCTAATATGTCTGATGAAATGTCCTTTGGGATCTAGGCACCGTTCTAAGCAAGGCTCCTGCTTATGACTGTAATCTCTTTAGTAACCTGAACTCTATGTGTGGTCCTCCTAAAATAATCATACATCCTAATGCATTATACTCTTTGTGCATACCTAGAATGCCTTCTTCTTCCCATATCCTTTTTATCAACCAAGCCACCTCCTAATCATCCTTAAGGCCATTAGCTCATCTAACCTCCTTCAGGAAGCCTTGCTTCTGTTTGAATTCATTGATGCTTTATTTTTATAATGTTTCCTAAATTAATTCAAAGTGTTTAAACAATATTTTTATTTTAATGTGCTTGAGCTAATTACTTCTCTCATGTTACTGGTAAAGAAACTTCAATTTTCGGTGTTTAACTAAGTTGTCAAGTACCAAAAAATAAAGCTAGGATTTAAATCCAGCCCTCAGAACTGTCCAGTGACTGTCTAGTACTTCACTATACAATGGAGGATTTGATTTGATCAACTTTGATTCTTCATGCTCAGTGATGTTATTTTTGCCTTAATTAAAACTTTAAAAATTAGGCTTTCTCTCTCTTTCCTTGTGAATGATTAATCACACATACACATATAACAAAAATGGATACTTAACTAAAATAACAAAATATCAGATTTTATAGCGTTTTCTTTTTAACTCGTTGTGAGCCTGACTTGGGTAATGCATGCGGTGTGAAGCTAAAATCTACACTGCTGTTATATCCATATGCATAGCCATTGCTTGAAAAAAAAATTCTATCAGGAGCAGAGTAGCAAAGTTAAATTGGAAGGAAGGTCAAGACCTAACATCTTATATAAAATGAATGACTTTGGAATAACTATACGTTGCATTGATATTTAATATTTCACAGATGCATGTATTCTATTTGTATGTGCTATTACTTGAACATTAGCATTTGATGAAATTCTTCCCTCAAGGTCTGCAGGGTTTTTTAAATTTTCATGTTACAATGAATTTCTCAAGTCAAGTCAGTGGTAGCAAGAAAAAAAATGGCTATGATAAAAATTTTTCTAATCTTTTGTAGAATCAGAATGGTTTCTATTTATCAGTTACTCTATGTCCTCATTAAGGTCATCCTGTCCTGCAAAGCACTTTAGTGGTTTCTATGTATGAAGAGGGAAGAAGACAATTAGAGTTATAAACTCAGGTCATGTGGATGCTTCAAAAGTCCTGTCTGTGAATTCACAATGAAAATTGACATATTATTAATTAACTTAAATAAGTTTATTAAGCAATATGGATGACTAGAGGGATGTATGAATTAACTGATGGGATAAATTTTATTATCCTAATTGTAAAATATATGTGTGTCTACATGCATTTGTACTTTACTCAAAGCAAATGCCTGAAAAATGTTAAGGTATATTTATAACTGCAGATTATCTATCTATCTGTCTGTCTATCTATCTATCTATCCATCTATCCATCCATCCATCCATCCATCCATCTATCCATCCATCCATCTCTTAATAGTGGTTGTATTTGGGTGGTAGGTTTATGGTTATTGATTTTTTCCCTTATACTAATTATTTTACAATTAGCTTATATTAATTGTATAATTAACTATTTTTTAAATTATGGAGCACTGTTGGGTATTATGCACTTAGTGTTTACATAACATCATCTAATGTCTAGCAAACATTTTAATTCCCTAGAAGTTTTTAGATACTATCAAATTTAACCCTGGATATTGCTTTGTGAGGTCAGCTAAGAAATATCTCTCCTATTAAATAACTCACAATTTGGCTAAACCCAAATACCTGTTGACTAACTTTTATTCCTGAATTTTTCTCACACATGTAATCCAATCCATAAGCAACTTGTTTCTTCAAACTTCAGAAAAACTATTCAAAATATGAATAAGACTCCCCTCATAACTTCCCACTACCTAAATTAAAAGCCCCATCATCTCTCATTTGAATTACTGCAATCAAAAGCTCAGAGATCTTGCCCCATTTCTTCTCATCTAAAATCTACTTCACACCAGCCTAAGGCACCAGCTATTCTTGAAGACACCAAAGTGGCTTCTATTTCAAGACTATTGTTTTAGCTCTTTGTTCTACTTGTTATATTCTTCCTCTGGACCACTGCATGACTTGATTCTACATTTTATCAAGGTTTTGTTTTCAGGGTACAGTCCTGACAAGCTTTATCAAAAATAACCCATTCATGGGGAGCCTTGGTGGCTCAGTAGGTTGAGCATCTGACTCTTGGTTTCTGCTCAGGTCATGATCTCAGGGTCGTGAAATCAAGCCTGTGTCAGGCTCTGTGCTCCATGCTCCATGCTCAGCAGAGAGTATGCTTAAGATTCTGCCTCTCCCTCTCCCTCTGCCCCTCCCACACTCACTCTCTCTATAAAATAATAAATAAATCTTTGAAAAACGTCCCATTCGCTTTTATATATATATATTTTAAAGATTTTATTTATTTGACAGAGACAGAGATAGCAAGAGCAGGAACACAAGCAGCGGGAGTGGGAGAGGGAGAAGCAGGCTTCCCCCCAAGGAGGGAGCCTGATGTGGGACTCGACCCTGGGATCATGACCTGAGCCGAAGGCAGACGCTTAACGACTGAGCCACCCAGGCACCCTCACTTTTGTATATTTTTATTTCACTTGCCTTTATATTTCTCCATTATATTTTTGTTCAGTTCATTTCTGATTATTGTCTATTTTTTTTAAAGATTTTATTTATTTATTTGAGAGAATGAGATAGAGAGCATGAGAGGGGGGAGGGTCAGAGAGAGAAGCAGGCTCCCTGCTGATCAGGGAGCCCGACGTGGGACTCGATCCCGGGACTCCAGGATCATGACCTGAGCCGAAGGCAGTCGCTTAACCAACTGAGCCACCCAGGCGCCCTATTTTTTTTTTTCTATTTGAATGTAATATCCTCATGAATAGGGACTTTTGTATCTTGATTATTACCATTAAATTTGGCTTGCACATAGTAAGAACCCCATAAATGTTTGTTGAATAAATTTATACATAGAGAAAATATTATTTATTAAATTTCCAAAATAATATAATCTTTATAATTCTCTATGTGAAGTGAACTTCATTTCCATTTCATAAATAATGAAACTGAGGGATAAGAGTATGAAACAACTTGTACTTGTTAGGTGAGTAGTAAACTAGATCTAGAATCCCTGGCCAGTGGTTCTTGGTGTTTTTCTGTCGTCTTCTCTGAAGAGGTACTGTACTCCAGGCTTTTATGTCACTTCAGCTGGAGTTGAGGATGATGCTCCTGATTTCCTAAGCAAACTGTAGATCATCCCAGGGATTTTAAAACCACCAAATTCAGTTACCTCTGGAATAAGTTGAGAGTTTTTATCAAGTAGACAGAGAGTAAATATTTCCATCTTTACATGAAAATTGAGGATCATGGAAAAAGCTCCTTAATGTTGGTCAGTTTCACCTAGTGATTTTGCAGAGGTTGCAGAAATTTGTGTTGATATCTCTGAATTGCCCAGTTAGAGTTAGTTTACCAGTCTGAGTTTACTTTTATTTCACAGTAGAGCAAATGTGCCTCTTGGTATTCACCTGAATTTGAATAGGCTTGCTTGTTTGCTTATTTTTATACAGATTAGTAGAAAAATAGTTTCCGATTATGCTGGTATCTTCAGAAGTCCAAGTCCTGGATGGATTTGTTTTAATTATATTTCAGGCCCACCTGACACTCATAAACAAACAGAACTTTATTCTGCTCATCTGTATCATTAATTTGATTGATATCTCAGAAGTGGGACCCAAATTATACATGCATCCGTGGTAATCTCTATCAAGAATTGATAGAAATACCACTTCAGGGACACTTGCAATAGATGCAACTTCTTTCTTAATTCTGCTCAAAGATAGCTTTGGGCTTTGGTGTTGCCTTCTTTTTTTGGTTAGTGTTGCTGTATCCTTAACACAACAAGGTTCTTAGCTGTCCTACATTCTCCCCAGTATTCCACAGTTTTTAAATTGAACCATATCCCCCAAATGCTCAAGACAGAAATTTTCTAGTCATATTTGATTCGACATCTTTAATTACCTGCATTCCACCCATAAGGAAGGCTTATCAACTTTATATCTATATTTATATCTATACCTATATCTATACTCATACATACTTTCATATCATACCTATATCTATATATCTATATTCTGTATCTCTATCCACATCAATGTAGATATACATAGACATGCGTATTTTAAACTGCTTACGTATTAAATATCTACCCATCACACTCTTTCCAATTACCACCACAAAGTGAAGACCTGCCTTGGATCTCACTAGGGTACCTGCACAACATCCCTTACTGTCTATTCATTTTCTTGACTGTCACCCACCCTCAATAATTGCAGACACAGAAACCAAAATTACTTTGTTTTAAGAAAATTTCATGTCATATCCTCATTTAAAACATTCCATGACTTTTCACTGAAACAAGATCACTGTATAAATCATTGTCCATACCCTAAAAGGCCTCTTTCTGTTTTTCTAGCATAATTTCTTTCTCCATCCCCCACCTCTTAGTAGTTTGTTCCCTTTTATTATTGAGTCATGTTCAGTAGTCTAAGAAATCATAATTTGCTTAGCCATCTAACTATTGAGCAATGTGAGTTATTTCTACATTTTTCTTACTGTTATGATTAATGTCACTATGAGCATTCAGAAAAAATTCTATGGACAAATGTGCATTCACTTCTCTTGGGAAATACCAAGTGTAGAAGAGTCCAAGTATTTCAAACTTTGTTGTATCATTTTGTATTCCCACCAGCAATACCTACTTGTTCCAATTTCTCTATATATCCTAGCCAACACTTGGTGTTGTCAGTTTAAAAAGTTTTATTTATTCAAGTGTGTATAGGTAAATCTTGTAATGTTAACTTTCTTTTCTTTTTTTCTAATGGCTACAAATATTGACTATCTTTTCATGTGTTTATTAGCCATTTCAGCATCTTCTTTTGTGAAGTTTCTAAAACTCAGAAGTTTTATGTTATTTGTTTCCTTAATTTTGAATCAGTAGGAATTCTTTTTTCATTTTAAGATGATTTTTATCTGGGTAAGGCAAGGATTGAGGTCCAATTTTTTTTTCAAATGTGATATCCAGATGTTCCAGCACGATTTGTTGAAACTATTAATTGTTCCCCATTCGTAAGCTTTGGCAACAATTTAACCTTCAATAATATTAGACCATTTAAAATATAATGTAAGAGGCGCCTGGGTGGCTCAGTCGTTAAGCGTCTGCCTTCGGCTCAGGTCATGATCCCAGGGTCCTGGGATCGAGTCCCACATCGGGCTCCCTGCTGGGCGGGAAGCCTGCTTCTCCCTCTCCCACTCCCCCTGCTTGTGTTCCTGCTCTCGCTATCTCTCTCTCTGTCAAATAAATAAATAAATTCTTTAAAAAAATATATATATATAATGTAAGAAACTTATAACATGATAATTTTAATTTCCTCCTTTCAACCTTTGTACTATTTTTATCTATATTTTACTTGTATAGGGGCGCCTGGGTGGCTCAGTTGGTTAAGCGACTGCCTTCGGCTCAGGTCATGATCCTGGAGTCCCTGGATCGAGTCCCGCATCGGGCTCCCTGCTCGGCAGGGAGTCTGCTTTTCCCTCTGACCCTCCCCCCTCTCATGTGCTCTCTCTCATTCTCTCTCTCTCAAATAAATAAATAAAATCTTTAAAAAAAATATTTTACTTGTATAAAATAATTTTATGACATATAATTGTTATTTTCACTTTAAGATTTCAAATATTTAAGGAATTTTTAATATGGGAAGGTCTTTATATTCATCTGTATGTTTACTGTTTGTTGTGTGTTAATTAGTAGAGATTCAAATCTTGATCTTGAATTATTTTTTTACTTATGCCTGAAGAATATCTTTCCTTAATTTTGCTGAAAAATCACTATTTCTTCTAGTGGAAATCTGTTGGACAAAAATTTCTAAATTTTTTTCTTAATAAATTTCAGCTGCATTTTTGATAGACATTTTCTCTGTGGTAACTCTAGTTCCTTTTTCTTTGCTCTCAGAACTTAAAAAATGGTATCAATTATTCTCTTGTTTTTATAATTTCACAGAAGAAAACTAGTCCTTCTTTTCTTTTCTTTGTCTCTGATAAGCTTTTTATTCTCTACTTTAATTTTTTTTTATTACTGCTTATTGGCAGTCTGATTACAATATGCATTTATGTGGTTTATTGTGTTTATTTTGCATAGATTTTGTTTAGCTTACTGAATTTCAGATATATAGCTCTCATCATGTTTAGTAAATTTTATCTACTATTTCTTGATTTCTCAGTCTTGTTCCATGGATTATTAGAGCTGTTCTTTTTATTTTATTTTTTAACTTATTTTTATTTTTAAGATTTTATTTATTTGAGAGAAAGAGAGAGAGAGCAAGTGAGCTGGGAGGGGCACGGGCAGAGAGAAGGAGAGGAAGAAAGGATCTGAAGCAGACTCCCTGCTCAGCATGGAGCCCAACACAGGCTTGATCCCAGGACACTGGGATCCTAACCTGAGCCAAAGGCAGACGCTTAACTGACTGAGTCACCAAGGTGCCCCTGTTGAGACTTCTTTTAAGCATGTTTTAAGAGTACCTATTACTCTAGGAATTGTTTAGCCTTACTGTTAAGCTGTGGGCCTTTTAGGTTTCCTATTGAATGCCCACGTGATAAATGAAAAATCTACACTGAATTGGGGCACCTGGGTGCCTTTGTTGGTTGAAGATCCAACTCCTGATTTTGGCTCAGGTTCCCGAGATCAAACCTGCATGGGCTCTGTGCTCAGCGGGAAATCTGCTTCTTTCGCTTTCCCTCTGCCCCTCACCCCTTGCACTCTCTCCCTCTCTCTTTCTCTCTAAAAAAAAAAAAAAAATCTTTAAAAAAAAAATCTACATTGAATTGACAGAGCTAGAAAGTCTACCTATGAAATGTGATTTTTGAGAATTACTGTTTACAGCACACTAGGCCTTTGTGAAGCCTCCTAGAGTTTTACCCCATGCATACATGACTTAGTTTGGCAAACACAGAAATAGATTCCTCTTCAGGTTTGTGGTGCTCTTTCTCTGTGTAGATACATCTTCTCCAAAATTCTGCCTTGTAACATACTTTAGACTCCCTAAACTCTGATCTTTGTCTCCTAAGCTCACTGAGACCACTATGCTCTGCTTTGAGAATTTTTGTCTTGATTTGGAGACTGGCATGGGCCTCTAGGCAAAACACTAAGGTAATAGTACTGTTCATCACATTTGTTTCCTTTCTCTCAGAGAAAATATTCCTGTGCTGCCTGGAATCCAATGTCTGAGAATAATTATTCCATGTATTTTGTCCTGTCTTCTACTTGTAATGATGGGAAACTGTTATGGGCTTATTATGTCCCTGCTTGCCCCCCCCCAAAAAATCATGTGTTAATGTTATAACCTCCAGTACCTTAGAATGTGACTGCATTTGGAGATAGGACCTTTACAAGGCAATTAAGGTAAAATGAGGTCATAAGGGTGGGCCCTAATTCAATATGACTGGTATTCTTATAAGAAGAGGAGATTAGGACACAGAGGCACACAGCCCAAGGGACAACTGTGTGAGGATACAGTAAGATAGGGACCAAGTCAAGGAGAGGGCCCTTGGGAGGAATCAAACGTGCTGACACTTTGATACTGGATTTCTAGTCTCCAAAACTGTGAGAAAATAAAGTTCTATCATTTAAGCCACCCAGTCTATGGTATTTTGTGATGGCAATCCTATCAAACTCATGAAGTTAAGTGAGATTTTCATTACTACATCCTTTCCAAAAGAAAAGGGCCTTAATAGTATTATAAACTGCCAAATATAATTTAAATTGTATTTTAATACCAAGTATTCTACATATCACCCAGATGCCATTTAGGAGACATATTTAAGGAAACCCGAGTGTTGTAACTCTTGGACTATGTAATATAAATTGGATCTTGTTCAATCTTCTTTATTTAAATGATTCACAGTATCTTCTTTTATTACACAGTATAGCCTTGTTTCAGTAAGTTAGTGAGACGAACAAATGGCCTTTGTTCCTTTTTCTAGCACTAAACTCTCTAGGAAGTGTTGTGCATTCTGTAAATGAAAACTTTTTCTATGAAAAAGGAAAAGATGCGACTATTTCCTGTATATCTATTTAATACTAAGTAGCATACTAATTGTGTTATGTTATCCATTTTTTAATACACATGACAGTTATTTTCACTGTGTCTGTTTACTAGGTGTGGAAGCTGAGATCAGAAGTTGCTTAGCTCGCCCATGGTCACATGACTAGTAGGTGAAAGAGCTAAGATTCATACCAGTTACCTGCATGTTTCCCTGAGCTCTTGGTTTTTTTCCTCCACATTATAATTAGGATGAGATCATATTTTTTAATGGGACTGTTTTTCTTCATGGGAACATGCCCGGTGGGGTATTCAGAAGTTTTTTGTTGTTGTTTTATGCTAAGAGTGATCAAAACTTGTTTAAACAAAAATTTTTGTAAACCTTTTCAAAATTAACTAATGAATGTAAGATTTTGTTAGGAGAAGTTTCTATGTATTTTGAAATTTGTTTTGTTTTGTAGTAGGCCTGGGAAACCCTGGTAGATAGGCATTGTACAAATGAAATCTACAAATATATCCACTGTTACTCTTGATTTGCCTGAATATATTATTACGCACAGCCACATTACTAAAGTTGAATTGTAAATCTGTAAGACATTTAAAAAAATTAAGATTAGTTTTCTGTTCATAATGTGACACTAATAATAAACACTGCAGTACCTGGATTGTTAGATTCGTTGGATGAGAGCTTTGCTCTGGAAATACATGTGTTGTGCTCAAGTTGAATCGGATTTAGCTTTTCTTTAACAGATGGACAAGCTCTTTCATAATGTTAATCGTTGCTCAGAATTCTCACTGAGAGCTGTCATTTCAAGCCCCCCCCCCTTTTTATGCTCTGAAGAATACATATGCCCAAACTTTGCATTTATCTGACTCTGCAAAGACTGAAGTGGATTGCAGAAGAATTTATCTAATGGTGTTTTTATGGGAGAATATAAACTCACAATCAATGCACAAGTTTTTCTGACTGCATAATCACCAATCACAAAAATAACATCTTCACAAAGTCACTGCACAAATAGAGAAGCCTAAATATAGTTCCCATAAATGAGGTCACTAGGGAAAGTCATGAATGCCCCCAAATGACATAAGCAGCACTCAGTTAATCTTGTTGCCACGGTAATTACAAAGGACTGAATAGAGCTGACAATGTATACATTAAGACATAAACTCCTGAAACTTTGGAATAGTCACTCAGTTAATCATAACAAGTTCCCTTATATCATGATAAATTTTTTTTTTTCTATTAGGACACTAGAGTTCAATTTTAAGGCATGGACCTTGTAGTGACATTCCCCATGTCCAAAATACCATAATAGGTGCTCTGAAAATAGTTATTTAATGAATGAATTTTCCCTTCCTTAAAGGAGAAGTAGACAGAAATGAAATCAATACAGGCTTGTAACAATTTATGCCAATCCTAAATTTTCCAATAACTAACCGAATGACCTTTGGCACAATACTGAACTTCATGTCATGAGCTTATTTTTTTATCGATAAAATATATTTTTTTCACTCAAAACTCCAGGTTTCCCAAGTATTGTATGTCCAGTAAAATGAGCTGGAGAAACTCTTGCTAATATATTGCCCATTTGGATAATCACAGAAATCACTAATACATTAAAGGCCCTAAAAATTTAATGGTAAAGGCATATGTTGCATGTTAAGTAAAATTTTTCAAAACTTATTTGACAAAGAGATCCATTTTTATCTACCTGTTAATGATCCATTAAATGCATTACTGTCAAAGAAGACCAATTTACCAGGCCTCCTTCCGGATGATATATTCTGAGATACTCTATGTTCTACATGATTCAGTATGTTACCAGACTCCATCTGGATCTTCAATAAATGAAAGAAATTATTTTCTCCTTTATCCCTACTATCTCTACAGAGTGTTTTGGGTTTTAGAATTTAGTTCCATCCTTTGGAAAATCCAGTCCAAAAATAAATAAAATTCTCAAAATAGATCATAGGATAAAATATAAATACAAAATATCAAACTCCTAGAAGATAATATAGGAGAAAATCCAGATGGTATTGGCTTTGGCAATGAGTTTTTAGATATAACACCAAAGGCACAAAAGAAATAATTGATAAGTTGGACTTCATTAAAATTTTTTAAATGTTATGAAAAAGATACTGTCAAAATTAGAAGAGGGTGATAGACACTGGGGAGGGTATGTGCTCTGATAAGCGCTGTGAATTGTGCAAGACTGTTGAATCTCAGATCTGTACCTCTGAAACAAATAATTCAATATATGTTAAGAAAAAAAAAAAGGTAGCAGGAGGGGAAGAATGAAGGGGGGGAAATCGGAGGGGTAGACGAACCATGAGAGACGATGGACTCTGAAAAACAAACCGAGGGTTCTAGAGGGGAGGGGTTTGGGAGGATGGGTTAGCCTGGTGATGGGTATTGAGGAGGGCACATTCTGCATGGAGCACTGGGTGTTATGCACAAACAATGAATCATGGAACACTACATCTAAAACTAATGATGTAATGTATGGGGATTAACATAACAATAAAAAAATTTAAAGAAAAAAAAATAGAAGATATACCACAGACAGGGATAAAATATTTGTAAAAGACATTTTTGATAGAGGACTATTATCCAAAATATGCAGAGAACTGTTAAAGCCTATAGATATGTATTAATTAATTATATGAATATATCACCATTTATTTGTCTATTATATATTCTTCATAGACATGTTGTTTCCAATTTGGGTTGCTACAAGTACTACTGCTATAAATATTCTTATATATGTCTTTGTGGTACATATGTAGGCATTTCTCTTATCTATGTAGGAATGAGGTTGCTAGATCTCATGATATGTTTGGTTTTAACAGATAATCTCAAACAAATTTGTGAAGAGGTTGTTTCAGTATGAGAGTTCAGATTTGCTACATCCCTTTGTACATCTAGACTTATATTAAGTTTGGGGCACCCGGATGGCTTAGTCAGTTAAGCATCGACTCTTAATTTTGGCTCAGGTTATGATTATCAGGGTGATTACATTGAGCCCCAAGTCAGGCTCCGTGCTCAGTGAGGAGTCTGCTTAAAATCCTCTCTCCCCCACTCCCTCTGTCCCTGCGCCCTAAAAAAAAAAAAAAAAAAGTTATACTAAATTTAGTCATACAAATGACATAGTAGTGCAATTAATTGTGGTTTTTATTTAAATGTCTCTGTTAATCAATGGTAGTAAGCATTTTTTCACATATTTATTAAACATTTGGAAATACAGTTTTTATAAAATGCCTATTCAAAGATTTATGAATTCCCTTCCACCCTCATTTACTTCCTTCCTCTCTTCCTCCTTCTTTTTCCTTCATCTTTTTTCAGTTGGGTTTTATCTGTTTATTATTCATTTGTCAGAGTACTATATATATTCTAGGTACAAGTCCTTTGCCAAATATGTGTTTTGCAAATGTGTTTTCTTACTTGGTGGTTTCCATTTTTATTCTTTAAAGATATCTCTGATACAAATTGGAAATTTTATTTTTAATGTAGCTCATTTTATCAAATTTTTATTTTATGGTTAGCACTATTTGTGTTAGTACTTTTTTCCTGCCCCAAGTGGTGAATTAATTATACTATATGTTGCATTCTAGAATATGTACTGTTCCAACTTTCACATTTAGATTTATTTTGCTTATGGTGTGTGGTAAGAGTATAAATTCATTTTTCCACTATGGATATACAAGTGCATGTTTGCTATTTATTGAAAAGACATGCGTTTTTCCAGTGCCCCAAGTGGTACATTCATGATAAATCATGCTACTTTACATGTGTTGGTCTGCTTCTGACCTCTCTCTGCTGTTCCATTTTTTTAAAAAACACTTTACTTTTTTTTTTTTAAGAGCAGTTTTAGGTTTACATTATTTTTTTTATTATTATTTGCCTAACTTTGGACAAATGTTATACCATTGTCTTAATTAGTGTGGCATTATACAGTCTTTTTTTTTTTTTAAGATTTTATTTATTTATTTAACAGAGAGAGACACAGCGAGAGAGGGAACACAAGCAGGGGGAGCGGGAGAGGGAGAAGCAGGCTTCCCGCTGAGCAGGGAGCCCGATGCAGGGCTCGATCCCAGGACCCTGGGATCATGAGCTGAGCTGAAGGCAGACGCTTAACGACTGAGCCACCCAGGTGCCCCGTGACATTATACAGTCTTGATATTTGCTAGTTTAAGTTACCCATTTGTGTTATTTTTTCTGAGGATCTTGATTGTCATTTTCCATTTCATTCACATATAAAATGTAGAATAAGCAAACAAAAAAACCCAGAAAATCAAAACAAAAAAGATAAAACAAACTCGTCTTTGAAAAACTATTTTTAATATTAAACTATTTAATTTTATTATATATCGATGCATTTATTTACTTCTCTCTCCCTCTCTCCCTCTTCTCATTTACTAGGTAAGGGTCTTGCATACCTCACATTACATTTTTCCTTTGCATTTGATGTTATTTTGGTACTATTGTAAATGTTACCTTTAATTTTAACATTTTCTTTTCTTTTTTTTTTTTAAGATTTTATTTATTTATTTGAGACATAGAGATACAGAGAGAGAGAGAGCACGAGCAGGGGGAGAGGCTGAGGGAGAGGGAGAAGCAGGCTCCCTGCCAAGCCAGGAGCCAGAGGTAGGGCTGGATCCCAGGACCCTGGAATCATAACCTGAGCTGAAGGTAGACATTTAACCATCTGAGCCACCCAGGCGCCCCTTAACATTTTATTTTCAAATAGTTTTTTTCTAGTGTATGGAAATGCAACATATAATTGCGTATATAGTGCTATTCCTAAATCTGCATATTAATATTAACATACGTTCTATGATTTTTAAAAAAGGTTTTCATATAAATAAATTGTATATCTCTCTTTCTCATATATATATGTGAGAATATGGTATTATATTGGTTAGATCCTTGTCTTAGTCCTTTCAGGCTGCTATAACAAAATACCACAGACTGGGTGGCTTATAAACAACACAGATTTATTTCTCACACTTATGGAGCCTGAAAGTCTGAGATCAGGGGTCCAACTCGGTCTGGTGAGGGCCTTCTTCCAGGTTGCACACTCCTTGTTGTATCTTCCCACTGGGGAAAGAACCAGGAAGTTTTGTGGAGTATCTTTTTAAAATGACATTAATCCCATATCTCAGGGCTCCCTCCTTATGACCTAATAAACTCCCAAAGGCCTCATCTACTGGTGACACCACATTTAAGTCTTTCAACATGAATTTTAGGGAAACACAAATATTTAAACCATAGAAATTTCCTTTTATTTTATTTTTTTAAAAGATTTTATTTATTTATTTGACAGAGAGAGACACAGCGAGAGAGGGAACATAAGCAAGGGAGTGGGAGAAGGAGAAGCAGGCTTCCCGCCGAGCAGGGAGCCGGGTGAAGGGCTCGATCCCAGGACCCTGCGCTGAAGGCAGACACTTAACCACTGGGCCACCCAGGTGCCCCTCATAGCAACTTTCTAATATACTTTTCATTAAACAGAAATAGTAATAGTGAAATATTTTTTTCTGATTCCTGATCTCTGGGAAGAGTTTTTAATAATTTACCATAAAGTACAATTTTATCTGTATTTACAGAATCTCTTTATCAGATTAAGTGCTCACTTATTCCTAATTCTAGAGAGTTTATTTCATAAATGGGTGGTGAATTTTATAAAAATTTTTTTCATGTACTGAAATAATCATATCTCCTTTATTCCTTAGTGCAGAGAATTTCATTGATTGAACTTCAAATGTTAAACCAACCTAATATTCAGGAACAGTTTCCACTGGGATGTGGTGTATCATCTCGTTTAAATAATGTAGTGTTCATTTTTAAATATTTTATTAAGATATTTTCATTTATATGCATGCAAGAGATTGCCTTGTGAATTTTCATTCTTGAAATATCTTTGGTCTCGAAACAAGGCTATATATAATAAACTCATAGAAAGAGTTAGGAAGTATTCCTTCATATTCTATTCTACATATAATTTTGTGTAAGGCTGATGCTATTTATTCTTTAAATTTGGGGATAATTTAGAGTAATGCCACCTGGGCTTGGAAATTTATTTGTAGGAAAAGTGTTATTTAAAAATATTTTATCACTCTAATAGATGTAGACTTAGATTTTCTTCTTCTTGTATCCATTTAGTATTTATGTTTTTCAAAGAATTTGTCCATTTTATCTATTTTTCAAATGAATTTTCAAAATACTATTCATAAAGCTTATTATTTTTTTAACTTTTTTTTTTAAGATTTTATTTATTTGACAGAGAGAGACACAGCGAGAGAGGGAACACAAGCAGGGGGAGTGGGAGAGGGAGAAGCAGGCTTCCCGCGGAGCAGGGAGCCCGATGCGGGGCTCGATCCCAGGGCCCCGGGATCATGACCTGAGCTGAAGGCAGGTGCTTAACAACTGAGCCACCTAGGTGCCCCATAAAGCTTATTATTTTTTAAATGTTGATAGGATCTTAGTGATATTCCCATTCCTGATACTGGTAATTTGTATCTTCTCTTTCTTCCAAATTTTGATCCAACTTTTGCCTTTGTAGATTTCCTCTTATGGATGCAGGTTTCCCATTTCATTGTTTCTTGCTCTTATTTTCATCGTTTCTTTCCATCTAATATATTTAGCAACCATTCAAATTTCCATTGTGATTTCTTGTGTGTTCCATGGTTTCTTTAGAATTACATTGCTTTATTTTCAACTATTTGGAGATTTCTTGGGTACATTTTTATTGATACTTAAGTTTATTCCATTGTGTAAGGATATTAAACTATCCATGATTTTATTATTTTATTTTATTTTTATTTATTTTTTTTAGATAAAGAGAGGTGTGCGAGTGGGGAGGGGCTGAGGGAAAGAGAGATTCCCAAGCAGACACCACACCCAGCATGGAGCCCAACACAGGACTCTATCTCATGACCCTGAGATCATGACCTTAGCCAAAATCAAGAGTTTGCACTGTTGGTGGGAATGCAACTGACTGAACCACCCAGGTGCCCCTAACTTTGCATAATTTAAATTCTTTAAAATTTGTTCATACTCAGTTTAAGGTCTAGCATATGGTCAATTTTGATAGTTTTTCTATATACACTTGAAAATAGATGTATTTGAATTTTTTTTTTGCCATATAGTGTGTGTGTGTGTGTGTGTGTATCAAGTTAATTTTGTTAATTATTTTGCTGAACTACTTTATGTCTTTAAAATTTTTGATTATTTTATCAAATTTTAATAGGGATATGTTAATATATTTATTAAGAGTGTGGATTTTTTCATTTATCTTTATATTATTATTATTATTTATGTGATTCATCACTTACTTATATATAACACCCAGTGCTCATCCTAACAAGTGCCCTCTGTAATACCCATCACCCATTTAGCCCATCCCCCCACCCACCTCCTCTCCAGCAACCTTCAGCTTGTTCTGTTATGGTTTACCTCCCTCTCTATTTTTATCTTATTTTAGTTTTTTCTTTCCTTCCCCTATGTTAATCTGTTTTGTTTCTTAAATTCCACATATAACTGAAATCACATATTTGTCTTTCTCTGACTAACTTATTTCACTTAGTACAATACACTCTAGTTCTATCCACGTTGTAGCAAGTGTCAAGATTTCATTCTTTTTGAAAGCTGAGTAATATTCATATGCATATGAATATTACACATCTTCTTTATCCATTCATCAGTTAATGGACATTTTGGGCTCTTTCCATAATTTTGCTTTTGTTGATGCTGTTGCTATAAATATTGGGGTGCATGTGCCCCTTCAAATCAGCATTTTTGTATCCTTTGGGTAAATTCCTAGTAGTACAATTGCTAGTTCATAGGGTAGTTGTATTTCTAACTTTTTGAGGAACCTCCACAATATTTTCCAAAGTGGCCGCACCAGTTTGCATTCCCACCAACAGTGCAAAAATGTTCACCTTTCTCTGCATCCTCACTAACATCTGTTTTTTTCTTGAGCTGTTAATTTTAGCCATTCTGACAGGTGTAAGGTGGGATCTCTTGGTGGTTTTGATTTGAATTTCCCTGATGCTGAGTGATGTTGAGCGTTTTTTCATGAGTCTATTAGCCATTTATGTCTTCTTTGGAGAAATGTCTGTTCATGTCTTCTCCCCATTTCTTAAGTGGATTATTTATTTTTTGGGTGTTGATTTTGATGAGTTCTTTACAGAATCTGGATACTAGCCCTTCATCTGTTACATCATTTGCAAATATCTTCTCCCATTCTGTCAGTTGCCTTTTAGCTTTGTTGATTGTTTCCTTCACTGTGCAGAAGCTTTTTATCTTGATGAGGTCCTGTATTTCATTTTTGCTTTTGTTTCCCTTGCCTCTGGAGACATGTTTAGTAAGAAGTTGCTGTGGCCGGGTCAGTGAGGTTGCTGCCTGTGTTCTCCTTTAGGATTTTGATGGTTTCCTATCTTACATTTAGGTCTTTCATCCATTTGAATTTATTTTTCTGTATGGTATAAGAAAGTGGTCCAGTTTCATTCTTCTGCATATTGCTGTCCAGTTTTCCCAAAACTATTTGTTGGAGAGATTTTTTTTCAATAGGATATTCTTTCCTGCTTTCTCAAAGATTAGTTGACCATAGAGTTGTAGGTCCACTCCTGGGCTCTTTATTCTGTTGCATTGATCTATTTGTCTATTTTTGTGCCAGTACCATACTGTCTTGATGATTACAGCTTTGTAATACAGCTTCAAGTCTGGGATTGTGATGCCTCCTACTTTGTTTTTCTTTTTCAACATTCCTTTGGCTATTTGGGGTCTTTTGTGGTTCCAAACAAATTTTAGGGTTGTTTGTTCTAGTTCTCTGAAAAATGCTAGTGATATTTTGATAGAGATTGCATTCAGTCTGTAGATTGCTTTAGGTAGTATAGACATTTTAAGAATACTTGTTCTTCAGGGGCATCTAGGTGGCTCCATTCAGTTGTGTGGCTGACTCTTGGTTTCGGCTCAGGAGGTGACCACAGTGTTGTGAGCAAAGAGGCTGCTTGAGATTCTCTCTCCGTCTTCCTCTGCCCGCCCCCCCACTTGTGCTCTCTCTCTCTCTCTCTCTCTCTAAAGTAAAATAAATAAATCTTTTGAAAAAAATATTTGTTCTTCAATCCATGAGCATGGAAAGTTTTTCCATTTCTTTGTGTCTTCTTTGATTTCTTTCATAAGTGTTCTATAGTGTTCAGCTTATAAATCTTTTACCTTTTTGGTTAGGTTTATTCCTAGGTATCCTATGGTTTTTAGTGCAATTGTAAATGGGGTCAATTTCTTGATTTCTCTTTCTTCTGCTTCGTTATTGGTGTATAGAAATGCAAGAGATTTCTGTATGTTGATTTTATATCCTGCAACTTTGATGAATTCATGTGTCAGTTCTAGCATTTTTTGGTGGAGTCTTTTGGGTTTTCTACATGGAATATCATGTCGTCTGCAAAGAGTGAAAGTTTGACTTCTTCCTTGTCAATTTGGATGCCTTTTATTCCTTTTGTTGTCTAATTGCTAAGGCTAGGACTTCCAGTACTATGTTGAACAATAGTGGTGAGAATGGACATCCCTGTCATTTTCCTGACAGGCATGTGCTCTCAGATTTTCCCCATTGAGAATGATATTATCTGTGGGTTTTTCAAATATGACCTTTTTGATATTGAGGTATATTTCTTCTATCCCTACTTTCTTGAGGGCTTTTATCAAGAAAAATGTGGTATTTTGTCAGTTGTTTTTTTCTCCATCTATTGAGAGGATCATATGGTTCCTTTCTTTTATTAATGTGATATATTATGTATTATGTCAGCTGATTTGCAGATATTGAACCACCCATGCAGCCCAGGAAAAAATCCCACTTGATAATGGCAAAAAAACCATTTAATGTATTGTTGGATTTGATTAGCTAGTATCCTTTTGAGAATTTTGCATCCATGTTCATCAGGGAAATTGGCCTGTAATTCTCCTTCTCAGTGGGGTCTTTGTCTGGCTTTGGAATCAAGGTAATGCTGGCATTGTAGAATGAGTTTAGAAGTTTTCCTTCCAATTCTATTTTTTGGAACAGCTTCAGAAGAATAGGTATTAATTCTTCTTTAAATATTTCGTATAATTCTCCTGGGAAGCCATCCAGCCCTGGACTCTTGTCTTTCGGGAGATTTTTGATTACTGATTCAACTTCTTTGCTGGTTATGGGTCTGTTCAAATTTTCTATTTCTTGCTGTTTCAGTTTTGGTAGTTTATGTTTCTAGGAATTTGTCCATTTCTTCCAGATTGCCCAATTTGTTAGCATATAATTGCTCATAATATTCTCTTATAATTGTTTGTATTTCTAAGGTGCTGGTTGTGATCACTTCTCTTTCATTTGTGATTTTATTTATCGGGTCCTTTCTCTTTTCTTGTTGATAAGTGTGGCTACAGGTTTATCAATTTTGTCAATCCTTTCAAAGAACTAGCCCCTAGTTTCACTGCTCTGTTCTACTGTCTTTTTTTTTTTTATTTCTGTATCATTTATTTCTGCTCTGATCTTAATTATTTCCCTTCTGATGGTTTTAGGCTTTATTTGCTGTTCTTTTTCCAGCTTCTTTAGCTGTAAGGTTAGATTGTGTATTTGAGGCTTTTCTTGCTTCTTGAGGAAGGCCTGAATTGCTATTTACTTCCCTCTTAGGACTGCCTTTGCTGTACCCCAAAGGTTTTGGACTAACACATTTTCATTTTCATTTGCTTCCATGTACTTTTTAAAAAATATCTTCTTTAATTTCCTGGTTAATTCAATCATTCTTTTGTAGGATGTTCTTTAACCTCCAAGTATTTGTAGAGTTTCCAAATTTGTTCTTGTGGTTGACTTTAAGTTTCATAGCTTTGTGGTCTGAAAATATGCATAGTATTATCTCCGTCTTTTTGTACTGGTCAAGGCCTGATTTGTGACCCAGTATGTGATCTATGCTGGAGAATGTTCCATGTGCACTCAAAAAGAATCTGTATTCTGTTGCTTTAGGATGAAATGCTCTGAATATGTCTGTCAAGTCCATCCAGTCCAGTGTGTCATTCAAAGCCATTGCTTCCTTGTTGATTTTCTGCTTAGATGATCTGTCCATTGCTGTGAATGGGGTGTTACAGTCCCCTACTATTATTGTATTATTATCAAGGAATTTCTTTAAGTTTGTTATTAATTGATTTATATATTTGACTTCTCCCAAGTTGGAGGCATAAATATTTACAATTGTTAGATCTTCTTGTTGGATAGACCCCTTATTTTGATATTGTGCCCTTCATCTCATATTACAGTCTTTGTTTTAAAATCTAGTTTTTCTGTTATAAGTATGGCTACTCTGACTTTCTTTTGATGTCCATTAGCGTGATAGATGGTTCTCCACTCCCTCACTTTCAATCTGAAGGTGTCATTGGGTCTAAAATGAGTCTCTTATAAGCAGCATATTGATGGGTCTTGTTTTTGTTGTTGTTGTTGTTTTGTTTGTTTTTCATTTTGTTTTGTTTTCCAATCTGATGCCCTATGTCTTTTGATTAGAGGATTTAGTCCATTTACATTGAGTAATTATTGATAGATAAGAATTTAGTGTCATTGTATTACCTGTAAAGTCACTGTTCTATAAGTTGTCTCTGTTCCTTTCTAGTATCTGTTACTTTTGGCCTCTCTTTCCCTCTCAAAGAATCCCCTTTAATATTTCTTGCAGAGCTGGTTTAGTGTTCATGAACTCCTTTAGTTTTTGTTGGAAACTCTAACCCTCCTTCTATTCTGAATGACAGCCTTGATGTATATAGTCTTCTTGAATGCATATTTTTCCCATTTACCATGTTGAATATATCCACTCTCTTCTGGCCTGCCAAGTTTGTGTGTCTACCCTTGTAGGTTAAGGATATTTTGTCTCTAGCTGCTTTAAGAATTCTCTCTTTATCTTTTTATTTTGCAAGTTTCACTATAATATGTCTTGGTGTTGATCTATTTTTGTTGGTTTTGAGGGGAGTTCCCTGTGCCTCTTGGACTTGAATGCCTGTGTCCTTCTCCAGATTAGGGAAGTTCTCAGCTATAATTTATTCAAATAAACCTTCTGCCCCTTTTTCTCACTCTTCTGGAACTCCTGTGATATAGGTATTATTGTGCTTTGTGGAATTGCTGAGTTCCCTAAGTCTATATTCATGATCTAATAGTTGTCTTCCCTCTTCTTTTCAGCTTCACTACTTTCCATAATTTTATCTTATATATCACCTATTCCTTCCTCTGCTTCTTCCATCCTCATTGTAATTACATCCACTTGGTTTTACATCTCAGTTATAGCATTTTTTATTTTGGCCTGACTAGTTTTTAGGTCTTTTATCTCTGCAGCCAGTGTTTCTCTGGTGTCTTCCTTGCTTCTTTCAAGCCCACCTAGTATTCCTATGACTGTTGTTCTAAATTCTTGTTCAGTTATATTACTTTTATATGTTTTGAGCACATCCCTGGCTGTGATTTCTTCTTGATCTTTCTTTTAGGTAGAATTCCTCCATCTTGTCATTATGTGTAGGTTTCTAACTTTTGTGTGTTATAGAAGCTTGTTATGTTTCCTGCTCCTGATAGTAATACTATATTAAGAAAGGGTCATAAACTGTACAGGGCCTGGCACTTCAGGAAGTGTTTCTGGTGTATGCTGTGGGCACTATGCTATTGTGTTTTGGCTGTTTTTCCCCCAGAGTTCTGCAGAGTTACTTGCAGTAGGAAGTGTTTAGACCTTTAACTAGGTGTGCTTTCCTTTGTTTGTTAAGATAAGCCTGAAAAAAAACAAAACAAAACAAAAACAACACAGCTGATCCAAGAAAAGAGAAAAGGAAAAGGAAACAAAAAAGCAAACAGACAACCAAAAAAACTATAAGCCTGATTCCAAAGAAAAAGTAATTAATTAATTAAAACAAAATAAAATAAAAAATACATTAAATAAATAAATAAAGGAAAGCCTGGTCCTATTTCCACCAGAACTGAAGCTGACACTTCGTAGCACTCTGTGATTAGTAGACTTGGTACATATGGGGGGGCCATGTTGGTTTTCTGAGGGAGAGGCCCACTATGCTGGCTCACGGTCAGACCTACCCTAGTAAAGATCCCCTGCTGGGTGCAACAGGGCAGGGTTTGGTGTGAGGGACTCCAGTCTCCGCTGGAGGTGCTTTGTTTCTCTCTAAAGTCTGACAGTACTAGTGGGCTGGTAATGGGGAGTGGGGTAGAAGATGGTATCACCCTGCCCTCTCAGGCCCTGTGGAGGGGATCTCCCCGCCACTGCTGTTCAGGAGGCCCTCACAGAAAAGCAAACAATCTCCCCTCCTATGTCCCAGGCTTTAATCAGATCCCTACTCTCAACCTGTCTGTGCCCTGGCCATTGGCACTCCAGGTACCAAAGTTCTGTGTTTTATCTCTGGCTGATAGCTGGGATTCAAAACTCCAAATCTTAAAGTACCTGGCAAAGCGTGGACTCACTCCCCTCCCCGAAAGGAGAGCCTCCCAGTGCTTTGCCCAGAACTGTTCTGTCCCAGAAAAGCAGTTGCGCTCCGGCATGGATGCCCAGAGGCTATGATGAAGCACAGTGAAAAGCTGTGATAAGATTATCTGCCCTCTGCATGCACCTCTGTCCCCTACTGTTGAATGGCCACTCAGTGGGACTTTTGTCCTTGGAGAGGCAATATACCCTCTTCCAAATGTTCCAAGAAGGGCCCAGTGTGGCCCAGGGGATCCCCACACCACAGCATCTTGCGCAAACACTACATGCTGCTCTTTCTTCTGTTCTCTCCCTCTCTCTCTGACTTCTCTCTGTGAAAAGGGCTCCTTCCCCTCTGCAGCACCAAGGCTTTTCTCTCCCCCAGTTCATGTCTCTAAACCTTACATCTGCCACATTCTCTCCCTCCAATTGTGCAGATTGTTTTCTTAATCCTAGGATTGATTTCCTTGTTCAAAATGATTTCATGTTGATCTAGCTGTGTTTGAGGGATGAGACAAGCCCAGGGTTCACCTACTACTTCACTATCTTAACTCCTCCTCATTTCTCCTTTTAGGTCAGCAGGCTTTTGCTTCATATATGTTAAGTTAGAGTCTTAGATAAATACAATTTAGGATTAATATATTTGCCTAATGAATTGATCAATTTAATATTATTAAATGCTCTTTTATACATCCTTTAATACTTGTTATCTTAAAGGCTAATCTGCCCAATCCTAGTACAGCTATATAGGCTTTTTTTTTTTTTAAGATTTTATTTATTTATTTGACAGAGACACAGTGAGAGAGGGAACACAAGCAGGGGAAGGGGGAGAGGGAGAAGCAGGCCTCCCACTGAACAGGGAACCCGATGCGGGGCTCAATTCCAGGACCCTGGGATCATGACCTGAGCCGAAGGCAGACGCTTAACAACTGAGCCACCCAGGCGCCCCTATATAGGCTTTTGTTAGTGTCTGCATTGCATATCTTTTTTCAATTACTTTCAGACTTTGTGCTCTTATAATTAAATTCTGTCTCATGTAAATAGCATATCATTGCAGTATGTTGTTTATGTATCCAGCCTGGCAGCCATTGTCTTTTCATGGAAAACTTAATCTACATATATTTAATGTAATGAATGAGATTTGGGTTAAATCTACTTCATTAATATTTGTTTACTTATCTCACTTATTTTTGTTCATATTTATTTTTTTCTTTTGGTCTTCCTTTGGATTCATCTATTATTTTATTTTATTTGATCTCCCTCCCTCAGATTGTTAGTTATCAATTATTTCCATTTTTTTTTTTGTATTGTGGTAAAATAACCATAAACATAATACACATAAAATTTACCATCTTAACCATTTTTAAGTGCATCGTTCGGTGGTTTTAAATACATTTATAATGTTATACTACTATCACTGTCATCCATAACTCTTTTCATCCAGTAAAACTGAAACTCATACTCATTAAATAAGAACTCCCCTCCCCCTCCCTCCACCCACTGACAACCACCATTCTACTTTCTATCTATGATTTTAACCACTTTAAATGTATCAAACAAGTGGAATCTGTAGTATTTACATTTTTGTGACTAGCTTACTCATTGAGCATAGTCCTCAAACATCCATTTTATAGTATATGTCAGAATATGCCTTCTTTTTAAGGTTGATAATGTTACATTGTGTGTGTGTGTATCTCACATTTTGTTTATCCATTCATCCATTGATAGTCCTGAGGTACTTCCACATTTTAGCTTTTGTGAATACTGGTGGTGTGCAACATATGTGTACAAATACATCTTTAAGATCCTGCTTTCAACTCTTCGGTTATATACCTGTGTTCTAGGCTGGATGTTTTTTGTCCATTCAAAAACTGTGTTGAGATTTTAATTCCTGATGTGATAGTATTAGGATATGGGCCCTTTGGGAAGTGGTTAGGTCCTTCCATTCGATTAATATCCTTATAAAATAGGCCCCAAACAAATCTCATGACTCTTCCACCATGTCTGTGTGTCTTTTTATCCCATTGGGTTTATAATAAGAAAGGAACCATATGATTTTCATTTGGTTGTTCTGGTCTTTTGACAGCTAGTTATGAAAGTTATGGTTGCCAACTAGAAATTATCTCCAGTAATGGTAGTGGGTTAAGTAGCTGACACAGGAAAAACTCTTTATTGTACAATTTAAAAAAAATATTTGTTTTGCTGTTATGATCGAGCACTTTATGCCTTGATTCTTTGTTTATTATTTCAAGTCAGTTGTGTTATAAGATTGTGTATTTCTTAATAACTTCTACCAGTGCAAATAGAAAATGCAGAATGCTTGCCACTGCTTGGAAAAGTTGACATTATATGAGGCACAGCACCACCTTTATCAAACCCCTCTTTTAGGCCATGCCCTAAAGGCATTTTGGGGATGTCATCAAAATTGATCTTCAGAGCAACCGTATGAAAGCCATGATGTTAATTTTACCTTCCACGTGAGGAACTCCCCCAAACTGCCAGATCTGTTTCACCTGAAATCCCACACATTTTCCACAGCAACTTGCTAACAGAAATCCATTCATGGGAGACTGTCTCTGCCTCTCATCTATTCAACTCCTTCAGGCCAGGGAGGAATTTTAGGGGAAATAAGACATGACCTCTTACCCCATAGGAAAAAAAGTAGGACTGCTTTGGCAAAATGTAGTGTTGATGTTTAATGATGTATTTGTAAAATACCTTCATTCTCATTTGCTCATTTAACCCTCAGGACAAAACTAGACTGTGAGTAGTCTGGTTATATAAACTGATTTTATGAATGAAGCCCTAGAATTTGAATAATTTGACTGGTTCTGTAGCCAATACTTGGCTAACAAAATACTTTCTTTCTACCCTCCAAGTTCTCTAATCTTATCAAAAAACTACCTGTAAATAATGGCAATATTTTATTTTTTCCGTAATTCAGATGTTTTCCTGATTATAAAAACAGTACATACTTATTGTAGAAACTATGAAAATACAGAAAAATATGAAAAAAACACATATAGTAAAAAAGTCAGGACAAAGAAATATAAACAATTTTTACTTTTATTTGCATTTTTTTAGTCATTTTATGTATTTTCTTTATGTAAAGTATGTGCATTTATACCCTTGAAATCCAATTATATTTTTACCTTATTTTGGTTCCTTAACTTAATGTGATAATTTTTTGTATGTTTGCAAATTCTTTAAACACCTCAATTTAATGGCCACATAATATTTTCTAACATGAATATATGATACTTCAGTTATTATTCCTCAGTTATCATGCATTTAATGATTACCATTTTTGTGAGTCTACAGAATGATGAAATAAATATTTTTCCATATAAGTATTTCTCCTGATATCATAGTATTACTATATACTATTTTTAGTATAGAATTTTTGGGCCAAAGGGAAACATTATATTTATATTATATTTGTTCAGGAAAATTGTACATTCTATAAAATTATGTGTATAATTTTAGTTTGGTAACTAAAACGTAGTCTTTGACATGTTGGGGGATGGAGAAGATAAAAAATCAACAATGTAGGAGAGAGATTGACCTTCTCCATAACCTTGAAATCTGTAAACATAGGCAGTCATCTGTCCTGTCTTGTGAAAGTGATGAAGCTGCTCAGGACAGAGCCTGGTATATACTAAAAGTAAAATCTATATGCTTTGATTTCCTTCCTCTGGGTCCCAACATCTTGTATCAGGCAGCAATATTTTCCTGGCCTTCTATTCTTAGCTTGGACCTCCCTTTCTCCCTCCAAAGGGGCAAGCTGAGTCTCACTGTGTCTGTGAACAGTCAACAACTGCCTTCTCTCCCTTTAGGGGAATTGCTTTGCTTTGCTTTGAAATTGCAGGAAAGCCTTCATTTAATCTTTGCATTTGGTTGAAAAGCCTGAGAAGACTCAGTAAGGACAAGCAAATGAATATAAAATAGAGGAGGAGAAAAGGGACAGAATAAGAAATAAGATTCAATGGCACTATTTTTTTTTCCTTTTTTTTTTAAATCAGAGAAACAGACACACCACCCACCTGTGCAGGTCACAAGCTCAGAAATTCAAAGATGATGATTCTGAATATCAAAGTAAAAGTTACCCAGACAAACTCAGGCAGAATGTAGATGTTTCTAGTTGATATGGGTGAGTTCTCTGACTTAGATAAACGTATGAAATGCTGATGGTCTCAGTGACAGTTTTGTGTCTTTAGTTCTCTGTCCATAGACACAATTTAAAATGAGAAAGAAAAAAAATTGGAGACTATTTGTTCTCTCATTTTCCTATGACTTTCACAAAAGATGACCCATTTAATCTTTATGAAATCCTGTAGGAATTACTATCCTCATTTTTAGGCAAGGGAATTGAGCTGGGTTAGATTAACTAAATTGCCCAAAATTCTCACTATTATCCTAAGTACTTTTAAAGATATTACCCATGTATTAGTATCCAGTAAAGATATTACTTCTAGGCATATACTTAGAAAAACATGTACCAGAGGTTTGAATTGCAGCATTGTTTTTTATAACAAAAATTGGAAATAACATAAAATACATATGTGTAGGACATATATTAAAAAAGTATGAAATATTCATGGACTAGAAACCTGTGCTGAAATTAAAATGAATGGACTGAAATTATATGCACCAATATTCCAAAATAATAGTATTTACCAAAAAGGCAAGATATTGAATGATTCATTCTGTATAAGATTTTATAAAGTTTAAGTATATGATGGATAGTTACAAACATAGATTATAGCTCCACAAATGAATAAATAATAATATAATAAACATTTGTTGGAATTTAAAAGAAAAAATATCAGAAGATTGATTATTTTTGAGTAGGGGTGTGGGAATGGAATCAGGGAAAATCTACAAAAGAATTCTCAATTCTATTTGAATAACCATGGAACCAATGCTAAAACCATACTGTTTTATTTAGTTAGGTTGTAGCACTTAGATGTTTATTATATTATTATTTTAAAATAATTGTTTAGTGGACAAATGGTTGAAAAATAAAACAAAGGAATGCATGTAGTATTTTTCAAATGGAAAACAATATGCATATGAATTACCTTGTTCCATATAAAAATGCAGATCTGTTGGTTCTACTTCAAATAAAATCAATCAACATCTATGGGGAGTAAACCTAGTAAAAAGAACTCTTGTGTGCATGAACACAACACACACAAATGAAACATCTCTGAGATGTGTTGTGTGTGTGTGTGTGTGTGTGTGTGTGTGTGTGGTGCATATTATGTTTTAAGAACCATTGGTCTGGGGGCGCCTGGGTGGCTCAGTCATTAAGCGTCTGCCTTTGGCTCAGGTTATGATCCCAGGGTCCTGGGATCGAGCCCCGCATCGGGCTCCTGCTCGGCAGGAAGCCTCCTTCTCCCTCTCCCACTCCCCCTGCTTGTGTTCCCTCTCTCGCTGTATCTATCTCTGTCAAATGAATTAATAAAATCTTAAAAAAAAAAAAAAGAACCATTGGTCTGAAAGAACAGTCATTGAACTCTCTCGAACTAAATAAAGAATAAATATTGCCCTAAGGATGTCTTGGATTGTCTATTCAGTTTAACCTAATTAATAACAACAAAATTATATGAAGAGAATAAATAAAACTAACATCATGGTTTAAATGTTAACCTTGTCTCTAACTGGCTATCCTGAGTAGATGCTTAATTTCTTTTTATTTCTTCCAACTTCCTCTGTATAAAAGAGGAGCAATGGGGTCAACCATTTCTATAGCACTTTTAATGGGGTTGCCAGCAAATCTGAATCATCCACATCCTTCTAATATTTAAAACTGGTTTTATCAGTTCATTTGTTTTATGAAATATTTACTGATTGCCTAACACACACCAAACGCTATTTTAAAGCTCAATCCAACCATACTGTAAACCTGTCCTGGTGCCCCAGGTGGGGTTGCATGGTGGTTATTTCTTCAGTGGTTCTCCTTCTCATCTTCAAAGAATGAGTAGAGTACGTGAAAGGTCCATACATTATATAAGACACAATCCCAACAAATTATTGTAATCATTTTAAAGAATACATATACATCTCTCTTTTTTCCAGGTGAGGAAACTGAGGTTCGGTTATATTAAATAATTGTTTACAGTTAAAAATCCACAATATGGCAGAGCCACTATTTGAATTATATCCTACAATTTCTAAACCCAGGCCTTTTTCTTTGCTGTTAGTGATAGTAGAAACTATAATAATTGCTCCCAATCTGAGACTGATGCATCCAGCCTTCGGATAACTGTGTGTCCTCTGGTACTTGCTGACACCCTAGTTGGGGTCCTTGAGCCCTACTGAAATGCCGGGCTCCTTGAGAATATGTCTGGTACTTCCATTGTCAGACATTCTAAATTTTACGTGACCATTCTTTCCACTGCTCCTGATTTTGTGTCTGCATTTTGTGTCTGCTTCAGCCTTAGGTAAAATATTCCCTACCTTTGTAGAATGAACACCCTGCCTCAGAACTCTTCACTTGCTAGATTCTCTGGTTGTGTATTGATACTGAAAATTTTAGTTGTAACCCCAATTTGTCCCCAAATTAAAAGTAAGTAAAATGAAACACTAACCTTTGGAGAGTCCAGACAAATAGGGGAGAATAGCATATAATTCCCAACATAGTCAGTGCATAGACATGGTCTAAGGCACAGGGTAGAAGTTCCTCCCTTTCATTTATTTAGAAAGTTGCTCAGCGTTGCCAGCTTGATCAAGGCAATGTCGACACTGCCCTGTGTTCTCACCATACAATATTATTTAAAAGCTGTTAAAACAAACTTTTCCACATGCCAAGGACCACTTATGGATCTGAGGTAACCAAGAAAATTATGATTTTGATGGGGTGAAAAAAGTGACAAAAACCATAGACCTTTCTACTTTCCACTGTGGGTGATTTCTCAAAGCTTGGTCAGTAACTTGACTCTCCTATATTTCTTTTTACCTGGCTTCCTGATCTCAGACTGTCCTGCTAGCTGCCTCCTCTGATTCTAGTCTTTTGTGCCTTCCTTATTACCACCCTGGATGTGAAGTCTCCATTATTTCTCAAGGGAAAAGAATAGAAACTGAGGTTTTATTTTATTTTTATATATTTTTGCTCAACTAGCACATCTAAAGCATCTCAATCCCTCACACAAATTGTATATTTGGCCAAATCATACCCATAATTTAGCCCTTTTCTGAAATATTAACTGCCTGCAAACACTTCCACGATCATTCTTAACCATGCCAATTTCACATCACTGTAGTAATTGTGTTATGAAACAATTTGTTTCAATGCCTCCCTTCTCTTTGAACTATGAACATTTTGAAAACTGAGGGAATGACTATTTACTTTCATAACCTCATAACTAAGCATAATGCAAAAAGTAGATGCTAAATATATATTTGTTGAGGATTTCAAAGCAACCACCAAAATTTTCCCACTAATTAATATCCACTTAATGGAAAATCCACATTTACTTATGCTTTTACGTAGATAGCTAATGCTTATAACCTCAAAGAAACAAATTTAAAGCAATGCAGTGATTATAGATGAGTGAGTTAATGGTTTTGTAATCTAACAAAAATTTTTTAAAAGAGTTTTAATAAATTTTTTTTTATTTATTTGAGAGAGAGAGAGAGAGAACATGTGCACAAGTGTGGGGAGGGGTAGAGGGACAAGCGGACTCCCCACTGAGTGGGGACCTCGATGTGGGGCTGGATGCTGGGCTCAATCTCAGGACCCTAAGATCATGACCTGAGCTGAAATCACTGAGCCATCCAGGTGCCCCCAGCAAAGGTTTTATAAATGTATTCCCTGACATTGACTGCATAGTACAACAAAAAACTTAAGCCTCTAGATTCTGCATTCTTGCAATGAGTCTCATAATTCTGCCAGTTTGGCTTTTGGAATGCATCTCACTAATTCTCCCCATTGATACTAATACTCCTTCCATAATTCTAGCCAAGTCTGTTCTCAGTATTTTGGGTAGCGGGGGTAGTGGAGAATAATTGGTGACCACTTACTGTAAATGGATGATTTCCAAGTGGGGTATTTTTTAATGACACTCATTTCACAGGCACTCTGTACGTCTCAGAATAGTCACATGTTAGGAAAAAAAAGAAGAACACTTCATCTAATAATAATAACTAAATAAATGCCTTAAGACTTTCCTAAAATATTTAGTATAAGAGGACATGAGAAATCATAGAAAATAAAATATTACTATCTTCATAAAACCCCTTAATTGTGTCAAAAAAACTCACATAAACAATCTCTGATTCTTTCAACATCAGCCTTGCAATATGGGCATTATTATTCTTGTCCTACAAATAAGGAAGTTGAGATTTGGAGTAAGCTAAAGTGATATCCTAAGTCTAGATGACAAAAGTGAGAGAACTATGAAAATTGTTTTGTTTCCTTACAGAGTGAGGGTCAGTACTTTTTATTTTTCATTTTAGGTTTAAGTACCTAAAAGAAGTCACTCTCCTGACTTTAGAACAATGGCACTATTAGTGGCCACAGTCCAAGAATGGTTGCTGGTGAATAGTTACAGACACCCTGAGACACAGGAGGAATGAGTAATAGGGTTTATGATGGGAAGCAATTCTGGTATTTGCTGCAAGCTGGCGCTCGTACCTTCTGGGTGACCTTTGTGGGTGTGCCAAGGGGTTTCCTTTTTTAATGGCGCTGCTAAATGCCATTAGTAGATATGGCTGTGAATTTCTTTTTCCTGTCACTCCCACTAACCTCAGGAGAGACGTTTCCAAGAGACCTCTTCCAGGGAAGGTCACTAGCTCTTTCTGTCATCAAACTACTGGCTGTGATTAGAAAAGGCAGGTGGGAAGTCAGTGGAATTTTATACCTGAAGATTCTGGGGAACACAGGAGAGTTAAATTAGAACTAGGCTTTAACACCAGGAAATCAGAAACACTATTGAGCTGAAAGACAAATGAGTAGAGAAGAGGGAGCATTATATTGTTCCCCTTTTCCATCAGAGAAACAAATTAAGTTTTACAGTGTTGCACCAAATATTTTTAGATATTTATTTTTAATTCTATGCTTGACATTTAAAATGGCAAAAAAGATATATGGGTATTGGGATGGAGAATCTAAGCCAGGTATATGGTATCAACAATGATTCAAAGACCTTCATAAAGATAGGACACTACGTGGATATTAAAACTATTTCCTTTTGTGTGTGTGTGTGTGTCTTACCTGGATTATCTCAAATGTTCTCACAAATCACAAGGTGTTATTGTGAGATCCTCATTGAGCCTGTGAGATTGCCCGCTCAATGAAGGAAAATTTACGCCCCGGGAACTGATGCTGTCAGAGCTCCCCCTACTGCTTCTCCTTAATTCTAAGACCACATAGACCTGTTCTGGTGAAAGCTGACAGATTCAAAGGTGAAGTTATCATGGGATTTTCCTAATATAATTAAAGTAAGAAAATATATGGAAATAAATGCCACAACGAAGGGAAACTTTTTCATTGACCACATGTTATAGTGACTGGGGAAGGGGATGATGGAGGAAGTGCTCAGGTCTTATAAAGCTTAAAGACCTTCATTATTGAAATTATAGTTCATTTAAAAAAAAGACACTGTTAAATATATTTGCTTTTAAAAAAATTGTACCAATTCAAGCTACTCTATCCCTGGCATTTTAATCTCTTTGGGGGACTTCTTCTAAAGCTGATAGACTTTCATATATTTCTAATTTCAGAAAATCATGAGCAAAATTTCTAAAATGCAACCCCTCCCCACACTCATCTAAAGAAGAAACTTATATCACTCACACCCATCTGTTCAAGTATTATTATATCATGATCCCTACTATGTGGCAGGCCCCTTAAGGTTGAATTCAGATGCATTCCTGATAAGCTTGTCTTCCTACCTTTCCTCTCTCCCTAGTAAGACTTTTCAATCTTGTCTATGTTTCTATTGCCCACTGTTTATATCCTTAAATAGAATGCTACTAAATTTATCCCACTGTCTATAATCTCTTAAAGACCATTCTAGGAAGAGAGACCAGTATTCGTGGAATATAAGCCAAAGAAACCTACTTTGGGGAGGACAGTGACAGGATCAAAAACAGTTGATTTGCCTGAAGTACCAAAAGAATGACAATGAGAAGTGAGGTGTTAACTGAAGGAGTAAACAGAGGATAATTCATGCTGGTCCAAAAGGTCTTTGTTAATCTTTAGTTAAAAAACACAGCATGAAACCAAGGCCAGGTGTTTTGTCTTTGTCTTTGTTTTGTCTTTATAAATGTATAAAAACATTTATACATAGGTTTTTAAGACTCTTTGGTCTTTGTGCTTTTCAGACTTTTTGGTTGTTTTCAAAAGAAGAGGGCAGAATAAAAATTGGTGAGAGCTCTCAATGTTTCCTGCCTTCAAGACACTTTCAGTCTGATAACTTAGAGGTAATATATCAGACTGAGTACATAAAGTATTAGAGAATACAGTTTTTAATTAAACATTTCATTTTGACATAGTTGTAAATTGGCATGCAGTTATAAGAAATAACACAGAAAGACCCCATATATTCTTTACACGGCTTTCCCATATGAGGTCTCTTAGAGAACCCTAATACAATATCACAAATGACATTATTGGTTATACATACACGATTCTGAGCATTTCCATTGCCACAAGAATCTCTCATATTGCCCTTTTAAAGTCCCACTCACTTCCCCCCTGCCCCTGTCCTTTCTCGAAGCCCTAACATCTATTCTTCTCCATCTCTATAATTTTAAAATTTCAAGAATGTTATGTAAATGAAATAATATAGTATGCAGCCTTTTAGAATCAGTTTTTCTCACTGAGCATAATTCTCTGGAGATTCATCGGGATTGTTGAAGGTATCAATAGTCTGATACCTATTTAATTGTTGACTGGTATTCTATAGAATGGGTGTATAACAGTTCATTTCACCATTCAACCATTGAAGTATATCTAGATTGTTTGCAACTTAGGGCTCTTACAAATAAGGCTGCTAAAAATATCCATATACACATTTTGGTGTGAACGTAAGTTTTTGGAGTATGTGCCCAAGAATACAGTTGTTGGGTCATGTGGTAGTTGCATTTTTAATTATTTAAGAAACTGTTTTCTTGAGTGGATGTGCCATTTTAAATTCTCACAAAATATGAATGAATCAGTTTCTATGCACCCTCATCAGGACATGCTGTCATCAGTGTTTGTGTGTGTGTGTGTACACACACGTGTCTATATGCATATATATGTATATATGTACACACACACACATACACTTTACATGCCTTTTCAATAGATGTTTAGTGATACTCATGTGGTTTAAATCTGCATTTCCCTAATGGCTAATGCATTGATTTTTTTCATGGGATTTTCCTCTTTTGGTGAAATGTCCTTTATGCCTTTTGAGCATTTTCTTTCCTTTTTTTTTTAAGATTTTATTTATTTACTTATTTAAGAGAGAGAGAGAGTGTGTGCATGAGCATGAGCAGGGGGAGGAGCAGGGGGAGAGGGACAGGCTGACACGTGCTGAGCATGGAGCCCGAGGTGGGGCTTGATCCCACAACCCCAAGATCATGACCTGAGCCAAAATCAAGAGTCAGACACTTAGCTGACTATGCCACCCAGGCATCCTGAACATTTTCTATTTGGATTTTTTTTTTTAATATTGAGTTTTGAAAGTTCTTTATATATTTTAGTAATAGTCCTTGATGGTTATATGGTTTGTAAATATTTTCTCCCAGTCTATAGCTTGTCTTTCCATCCTCTTCAAAGAGTATTCCATAGAGAAAAATTTATTAATTTTGATGAAATACGATTTGTCATTTTTTAATATACAGGTTGTGATTTTGATATCAGGACTGTTAACTCTAGACTTTGCCCTTGCTTAGCCCTAGATCCCAAAGATATTCTCCACCTCCCCACCAACCTTTTTTTTTTTTTCCTATTTTTTTCTTCTTTCATTTGTCTTTAAGTTTGTGATCCATTTTGATTTAATTTTTATATGAGATGTAGAATTTAGGTCAAGGTTCATTTTGCCTATGGAGGTCCAAATGAATTAGCACCACTTATTGGAAGACTATCTTTACTCCACTGAATTGCTTTTGCATCTTTGTCAAAAATCAGTTGGGCATATTTTGTGTGGGTCTGTTTCATGATTCTCTGTTCTGAACCCTTGATCTATGTGTCCACCCCTCCACCTGCACTTCACAGTCCTGACTACTATAGCTATATAAAAAGAGTTGAAACCAGGTAGACTTATGATTCTTATTTTTCAAAAAGATTCTATTTTAAATCCTCTGCTTTCCATATATATTTTAGAATAATCTTGCTTGTGTCTCCAAAACCTTTGGTGAGATTTTGCTAGCAATTGAGTAAAACCTTTATATCAGTTTGTGGAGAACTGATATGTTACTAAATTGAGTTTTATAATCCATGAATATGTGTGTCTCTTCATTTACTTAGATTTTCCTTGATTTCTTTCATCAACATCTTTTAGTTTACAGCATATTACTCCTGACATTTTTTGTCAGATTTACACCTAATTATTTTTTTTTAAGACTTAATTTTATTTATGAGAGAGAGAGAGTGTGTGCATGTGCATGCTCAAGCTGGGTGTGGGGCAGAAGGAGAGGGAGAGGGAAAGCAGACTTCCCACTGAGCGCTGAGCCCAGTGCTGACTGGATCCCAGGACCCTGATACCATGACCTGAGCTGAAACCAACAGTCGGATACTTAACTGAATTAGCCACACTGGCGCCCCATAAGTATTTTGTTTTTGAGCAATTATATACTGTATTGTTTTTTTCAGTGTTGGTACCCACATTTTCATTGCAAAATATATATAAATTCCATTGATTTATGTATGTTTATCTTGTACCCTGCAACCTATCTGAACTCACTATTATTTTTTGGATAACTTTTTTTAAAAATAGATTTTTTGGGATTGTCTATGTAGACAGTCATATCATATGCATACAGGAAGTTTTTATTTATGATCTTCATTCTTTTATTTTCTTTTTCTTGCCTTACTGCACTTGGTTAGAATATCTAGCACTCTGTTGAATAAGAAGGCTAAGAGCAGATATCTTTGCCTTTTTTCCTGATTATAGTAGGAATGCATTCAGTCAGTCTTTCATTATTAATAATAATGCTGAGTTTTTATAAATGCTCTTTTCAAGTTCAAATGCATTCACAATTCTTTGTTGAATCATTTTTATGATGCCACTATAGAATCTTTGTCAGATAATTCTAACATCTTTTTCATCTCAGCATTGACATCTGTTGATTGTGTTTTGATTCAGTTTGTGGCTTCTTGGTATTATGACTCACATCATGTGGAGGACAATGCCTGTCAAATCCCTTGGTGGTGGTGAAAGTCCCGAACCTCTCTGCTAGGTCTCCTCTGACACCAACCGGCTGGGAGGAAGAGGAGTGACTTGTTACTGCTGGGTAACTGGGGACTGAAAGTCTAGGATGCTCACATCATCTCCTCTAAAACCATGATGAGGCATGGAGTTAAAGTTACCACCTGTCAGGGATGAAAGTCCTGGCTCCCTACTTGGCCTTCTCTGAAACCATCCTTGTGGGAGTGTTAGAACATTTCATTACAGCCTGGTGAGTGCCCCAAATGAACACTTTCTATGGTAATCTAGACTGATAACTCAGTTTTTCCTGGTGTGGATGGCAGTGGGGCCACCATTTTGGCTGTGGTGTTTGGCTGTAGTACATTGATTATTGTCAAAAAGTTTCTTTCTTGATAGGCTGTCCCTTTTCTGGTATTTTGGCTTGAGAGTGCAGATGTTTACTGGTGATTTTTAGCTATGCTCATCAGCATTTCTGGGATGCTGACTTTTTTAGCATTCGGCACCCTGAATGAACACTTTCTGTGGATGTTCTTCAGTGCACAATTACAGAAATTTAAACATCAAATATTTTACTACATCAAATATTTTACTACAATGTAATCATAATATATTGTAGAGGAGGAAATAGCATGCTCCTTTTTTTTTTTTTTTAACCCCGCCTTGGGCATTTGGTGCAAATCCAGTTATCTTAAAAGGTTGAGTTGGAAACTCAATGTGATTGGTACTGTGCTGGTTAATTTCAAGGTCAGTGAGAACTGTTAAGGTGACTCCCAAAGACCTAATCATTGTTTTTAATGAAACCTGATTTACTTCCAGAAGGCTTTTGGACTCTATTTAATCTCTAAAATCTATATGAACATGTTGAAAGGAAAAAAATAAATAAACAATTCAGAATACTTGGAGAAAGTCTGCTTTGGGCAAAGAATAAACTTGTAGTACAGTATGTTCTCTAAAATGCCCACAGCTATATTTCAGTACCACATGCTCTTCCAGTATCTGGCCAAAAGGGAGATTAATTTCTTCTTTTTTGTTATGACCTTAATAAACACTAGCAGAAGTGACATTGTATGATATTCATGGCTACGTCATACAAGGTATAATATCTTCCTTGTGGTTCTTTCCCTTTTCTTATCTCTTTCTCTTTCCCCTTGCTCTGACCTTGTACTTAAGCTGTTATAAGGAATCCTAGGCCGCATGAGAAATTATGTTAGTATTGCAGTTGACAGACCCAGTTAAATTCTGAGGAGATATAAGAGATAGGTAGAA
The DNA here is from genome assembly GCF_002201575.2 of Neomonachus schauinslandi. NCBI lineage: Eukaryota > Metazoa > Chordata > Mammalia > Carnivora > Phocidae > Neomonachus > Neomonachus schauinslandi. The sequence continues at coordinate 37,687,565 of NC_058418.1, read as the reverse complement.
TAAACAATCAGTCATACAAGTGAAAGAGTTTACAGATGATTTCAACCTCCAGCTTGCTAGCCACCAGAGTTGATATCAAGTGGTAAGTTTCACAATTGTTATTGAAGTCAAAGCAGATTTGCAATTTAGGCCAAATTATTTATTCTTGATGAACCTTGGCATTACCTTCTACTAAAATAAGTGTAATATCTGTTTTTCATAGTTGATACACAAATGAAATAATTTGACTAATTTAAAATGCCTGTTGGAGACACTAAATAAAGCTGATATTCTTTTCTGTATACTTAAACATAACTATGATGTTTGAAATTATTTATAATTCCTGATGATAGAAAATGTGAACTTCATTGGAAATACATAATTAGTTTATGTAAAGATTTGGATCCAGGCTTTATGGAGGGAAACAGTGCTCTTTAACAAGTTTTAACATTACTAACAGAGAAAATAAAGTAAGAAAGAGAAGGCCTGAGTGGAAATGTTATATAGCAAATCAGGAAAAAGGCAGGAGAAAATAATTAAATTCTTAAGGAAAGGAGAGGAGAGGACACAAAGTTGGAATAGATTCCTTTGAGTCTGGATTTGTAGGACACATGACTTCTGTCCCAGGATTAGTGCTTGGAGAAAAAAATGCATTGAAAAATGCACTTTAAAAATTGGGAGGTGGGGTGGCAAAGGATGGATTAGCCAATTAGTTCTCAATGTTGAAACCCTATCATCCAACGTATTTAAACAGCATCCTCAACCACTTAGATAACTTTTCCATTCTGGCTGTTAAAATGGCTTACTTTCTATTAGATTACCTCCTTCTGTACACACAGAGCATACACCCCCTTTTTGGGAGGCACACACACATGAAATGTGTCATTCTTTCATTAAATTCTTTGTGAAGTTCTGGACACCTGGGTGGCTCAGTCCGTTAAGCTTCTGCCTTAGGCTCAGGTCATGATCCTAGGGTCCTGGGATGGAGTCCCACGTTGGGCTCCCTGCTCAACGGGAAGCCTGCTTCTCCCTCTGCCTGCTGGTCCCACTGCTTGTGCTCACTCTTGCTCTCGCTCTCTCTGACAAATAGAAAAAAAAATCTTTTAAAAATAAATTCTTTGTGATGTTCTAAATGAGTTACCATTACTATCCAGTCTTTTTTTTTTTTTCCCAAGAAAATAAAAGGAAAAAGACTCTTTAAATAATTGCTTGTAGATGTTGCTTAGAAATCTCCTCACATCATAATATCCTTTCTTTGGACATGCTCTGTTTGCATCAAGCTAATTGGGTAATGTGAAAAGTATGTGGGATTTATGAAGTATGAACAGTAAGAATTATAACTGTGATTTACAAAATGTGTTCAGTACAGATTGTATTTGTTTCTTATAAAGTTAACATATCTTAGATTTTGTGACTTAAAAAATATGAATTGTGAACTGTTTCTGTGACTTAATCTCACATTTTATAATTTCATAACAAAACTCTAGTAACTGACCATTATTACGAATTTAGAAATGAATTTCAGGGGACTATGGAAGAGTTGGGAGAATTTTTCATTCTAATACGTCTTCAAAGAAAGAACTCTCCCTCTTTTACTAATGGAGAGTAATGGGAAAAAAATAACAGTGATTACATGTGCATATACCTGGGATATTGTTTTGTTTGTGCTTTCCTCAAACGTCATGTGATTATTTTGCATTAAAAACAAGAAGAAAACCCACTTGCTCACTGACAGTCAGTCATTATTTGAGAAATGATCATTTGATAAGCATTGTTGCCACATCTTAGGATTTCACAAACCCTAAGAAACTGATTTGCTTAAATGAATCTTATAGTTGTAACTATGAAATAATTATAATATAAGAAGACATCTTACATTTTTATTGACCCATTTTATTCCCACCAATGTAGTTCACAGATAAATTTTCCTCTGCAAGTGTGAGAAAAGACAAACATGCCAAGACTAAACTAATGCAAAATATAATAAAGGTATTGTTTATGGTGTTGCAAAAATGTAATTATCTAAAGTCTTTGCCTTAAGAGTAGGAGATCTAAGATTTGTGAGACACATCTGGTATCAAGCCCATTTTCTGCTACACTACGTTATTTTTAAACATATTTATTTCATTACTATAGCAGGACCAATAATAAAAATGCATTTGAGTTGTTTTGTTTTTAAATGTCTAAAGAAACAAAATTATCCTCTTTGGCCATCCAAAAGCCAGATTTCAGATAAACTGAAAATGAAAAATACATAACAAAACAAAAAACTAATGCAAAAACCCAAGGGTTTTACTAAATACTGTTTACTGAGCCCCAGGATGTTTTAGTCTCATGGTTGAAAAAGCCTGTTCTTCTGTATTGGTAACAGAAGCAGAATATAAGGACTAACATACATATTTTAAGATACTATGGATTTATGTTATTGCGACCACTGAAGGGATATGCACTTACTCTGGAAAAGATGTTTTGACTACAGATATCCCTTACTTAAAACTCAGACTTCTTAATTTATTAGCTGTATTGCTTATTATCTGAGGACCTCAATTATCAGGCTTTGTATTAGACACCTAACAAGAGGCTAGACTCTCTGTTGAAAAAATACAAATAAAATGGTTTTTTTTCCTTGAAATACTGTTTAAAGATTCTTTACAAAGTTTTGTTTAACATGATATTTGAGAAGAGGTGTTTTCATTCTCCTTTGTGCTTTTCCATTTGGAATTGATAATGACCCAGGGTTCTCTGGAAGGCACAGAGTAATCTATATTGAAAGATTCTTATTGGTTGAGCAAGATGTAAAGGGGAGAGATATTTTGTTTCCATGGTGATCAAATCTACTCTCTTGATACAGTTGGATTCGGACCTATAGGGAATGTTTACAACTGAAACTTAACATATCCTTTATTCATTTTCAAAGGAAATAGAAAGCAACTTGACATTTATGTATTTATATTCTATACATCTATAATTATATGTCTATATTTATATGTCTACAATATATCTATAACCTTGTCTGTGAGGCCAGTCAACTTCAAAAATATTTAATGTTAGGCAACATATTGGAATCCTTCAGCATTATTCACTTGAATTCTATTTATTTATTTATTTATTTATTTACAAATGCAGTTTTTAAACATCTGATGGATGCTGGGCTATATAAACATAATCAGAGAGGCGCCTGGGTGGCTTAGTTGGTTAAGTGTCTACCTTTGGCTCAGATCATGATCGTGGGGTCCTGGAATGAAGCCCCATGTCTGGTTCACTGCTCAGGAGGGAGACTGCTTCTCCCTTTCCCTCTGCCACTCCCCCTGTTTGTGCTCTTTCTCTCTGTCAAATAAGTAAGTAAAATCTTTTTTTAAAAAATTCAAAAACAGAAAAATAAATAAACATAAGCAGACACCAAATATGAATAAGGAAAGAGAACTATTTTGAGTCAACTTCTAGGATGGCTATGTAAGAAACTCCATGACTCTGACCCTCTGGAAAACAACTGAAACTGGTGAAAATTACCAAAAATAAACGTATAAAGTATGTTAATTTTGAGCTAGCACTATAGCAAATGAAGTAACATTTATTCAAGAAAATCTGCTAAATCTAAATGAGAACAGTAAGAGTTGGTAAAAGTGGAGCCATGACCCACTGCCTTACTCATCTTCTTCCCAACTCAAGATTATAGAAGCTCATCTGCAGGTTGTGTTTCTAAAAGGTGAGGTTTCCTCACCCAGCTCCCAGAATTACTGGAAGAAAGAGTCCACCAGAATTTATTATTCCTCCCAGCTTCATATTTTATAGGCTAAATTTCAGATGAGTGCAGCCAGGAAGCCAGGGGCTCCTTCTTCACCTATCCTTTATTCATATGATAAGGTTCTATTTAAGAAATGGCAGGCTGAGATTTCTGTAATAAAATGTAAAGTTACATCACCTGCAATGGAAAATATCCTAAAGAGGGTTCAAATGGACCTTAACTGGCAGAAGAAATGATTTGCAAACTTAAATATAGATTGATAGAAATTATGCAATCCAAACAACAGTAAGATAAAGACTAAGAGAAAACCTTAAAATCAGCAAGATAGTATCAGTTCATTACATATAGTGGGAGTCTGAAAAAATTACAAGCTTGCTTTCCAGCAAACAAAAGAGAGGCCAGGAAGCAGTGATATGACATATTCAAGATACTATAAGAAACAAGAAAAAACAAACAAACAAACAAGTGAGACTCTTATACCCAGCAAAACTATCCTTTGGAATGCAAATAAAAACATAGACAGTTCATAGGAAAGAAAAACTGAGGGAAGCTGTTGCTATCAGACCCAGTTTACAAGATATACCAAAGAAAGTTCTTTCAGATGAAAACAAATGTACCCAGACAGTAATTTAAATCCACAAGAGAAAAGAAACAAAACAAAAGCAGGCACTGGTAAAGATGATTATGTAATTGTAAAAGATCATTTCTATGAATATTTTTTCTCCTTTCTTCTCTTAACTGATTTAGACATCAATTATATAAAATCATATTTACAAAACAATATTCTAGGATCTATGTCACACATATAATTATAATATATTTCTCAATAATCACACTAAACTGGTGGATGGGATAAAATAAATATCAGTGTAAGAACATGACACCAAATGTCAGCTACAATAAGGAACAACTGTTGAGGAGAAACAGAAATATAAATAAAAAGATAATTTAAAAGCTCTGTAAAAAAACTCTATCAATAATTACCTCAAATATTAATGGAATAAACTACCCAGTCAAAGTGTTCCTAGACTTGATTAAAACAAATAAACAAGATTCTACTACATGCCGTCTACTGGAAACATCCATTTGATTCAAAGACACAAGTAGAAAATAAAATGAAAGAAAAAGTCATATCATTCTGTTGGCAACAGTAAGAAATTATGAGAGCCTATTCTAATATAAGACAAAACAGATAAGACAAAAATGTTCCTAAAGAATCAGAAGTACTTTCCTAATTATAAAAGTATTACATAACATTAGTATTATATAACAATTATGTAGAATTATGTGCATGTATGCAACTAACTACAGATATATGTACATGTATATACAATATATATAAAATGTACAGTGGTTTGATAGCAAAACTATTTTCCACATGCAAAATAATGAAATTAGGCCCATTATCTTACTCTATATACAAAAGTCAACTCAAAATATATTAGATTTATATGTAAGACCGTAAAAAAATGTAAGACCATAAAGCTATTAGAAGAAAAACATAGGAAACCTTGACATTGCTATGGGTAATGATTTCTTGGATATAACCTAAAAGTATAGGCAACAAAAGTAGACATAGAGAAATGGGATTGTGTCAAAATAAAAAGCTTCTGCACAGCCAAGGAGACCCAACAGAGTAAAGAGAGAGCCTAAGAAATGGAAGAATTTATTTGTAAACCATACATCTGATAAGGGGTACTTCACTATCATCAGAGAAATGCAAATCAAACCGTAATGTGCTATCACCTCACAGCTGTTATAATGGCTATTATCAAAAAGACAAAATATAGAATGTGTCAGTGAGGATGTGGAAAAAAGGGAACCTTTATATGCCATTGGTGAGAATGTAAATTGGTGCAACCATTATGGAAAACATATGGAGTTATGGAAGTTCCTCAAGAAATTGAAAATAGAACTACCATATGATTCAGCAAACCCCTTCTGGTTATTTATGAAAAGTAGATATCTCAAAGAGATATCTGCATTTCCATGTTTATTGCAGCATTATTTACAACAGCCAAAATGTGGAATGAATCAAGTGTCCATCAACAGAGAATGGAATATTATTCAGCCATGAGAAAGAAGGAAATCCTGCCATTTTTTAAAACATGGGTGAACCTGGAGGACATTTTGCTAAGCAAAATAAGCCAGACACAGAAAGACAAATACTGTATGATCTCACTTTTATATGGAATAAAGAAAAAAAAGTTGAACTCCAAAAAGCAGAGCAGGACAATGTTTACCAGGAGTTTTGGGGTGGATGGGTTGGGATTGGTGAAAGGGTACAAAGTTGCACTTACATAGTATGAGTGTCTAAAGATCTAATATACAGTCATGATAAATATAGTTGATAATATTATATTGAATAATGGAAATACATTAAGAGAGTAGATTTCAGTTGCTCTCACCACAAAAAAACAAACTGTGTGACATGATATGCTAATTAGCTTGACTTTAGTAATCATTTCAATCAGTATATCAAATCATCATGTACATTTTAAATATATATAATTTTTATTAAGTATATATATAAATAAAAGACTACTTGTATACCTGGATAGCCTACAGATATGTTCTTGCCCCACTTGTCAGCCTCCCAAATTCCAGTCATTCAAAAAATTAGATTGCTAGATTTTGTTTATAGTACTTAGCATTACCTGAATTTTTATGAACATGCATATATTTTTTCTGTTTTTGTCAGTTCACACCTCACTTATTATTACATGAACATTATGATATAAACACCAAGAGGAGAAGGAATGTATCACTCTTATACTGTAATGACTAGTATAGTGCTTGACATAGTACACATGTGTACATACTCATATGTGATAATTTTAGACTCTACCATGTCTTCTTTTGAGTCACTAGGGAATTCTTAAGTAGCGATATATGAATTTTAAAGTAAAAACTTAAGATCTGAGTTTAAAAATATGCATTACCTTTTGTTTCTCTGATCTATCACACCCTCAGCTCTATCATACTTGGATATCCAAGTACACTCCCATTGCTTACTATTCCCCAGGGCCCAGCTTGGATGTGGGTATATGAGTAGGCAGACAGCTGCTCTTTCATCTTTCTCTGTCACTTCCCCAAACCTGCATAATTCAAGAAAGTCTTTCTGGAGAAAAATACCAATAATCTAATTTTGGGGAACCTCCTGAGTAAACATACATTGAATACTTACAGAGTCAACATTATGGAGTAAGTGAATGATATATTCAAAACATATCTTTCCCCGGGCGCCTGGGTGGCTCAGTTGGTTAAGCGACTGCCTTCGGCTCAGGTCATGATCCTGGAGTCCCTGGATCGAGTCCCGCATCGGGCTCCCTGCTCGGCAGGGAGTCTGCTTCTCCCTCTGGCCCTCCCCCTTCTCATGTGCTTTCTCTCATTCTCTCTCTCTCAAATAAATAAATAAAATCTTAAAAAAAAAAAAAAACATATCTTTCCCCTTCTCTACAAGTCTACTAGAACAGTAACATCAAAATTCTCTAGTAAATAGAATTTTTGCAAAGAGAATGTTTGAGCTGTTGTTACAATTTCAAGATTGTGTATTTCCCCACTAGACCACATCGATGTACTAATACATTAAGTGTGTTTGTTTTTTTAAGTTGGAATCATATTGACTCATTTTAGTAAAGCAAACTTGTTTTGTGAAATAAAAGCATTAGCTAGGAATAATACTTATATTAACAATTAATAAAAATAAAAATAAATTTTCTTTAATAAAATATAGTAAACATTTTTTTTAAAGGGGGAGGGAGTAAAATAAATAAATAAATAAATTCTTATGGTAAATAGGAAACTAATGTTTGTCCAAGCCAGTTTTAAAAACATGGCTTAAAAGTCAGATTTACTTTATAGTATGTCCCAATTTAATGAAATTCAGTAGACAATTTTAACAAATCTTTGTAACATGTCTTTGTGAGGAAACCATGTTGCTGAAGATTCAGTATCATTTCAAAAGGTTCTTATAAAAGGCCATTTAATGTTAATCTGCAAGTTGTAGTGCTTATAACACCTTGGGGTAATATTTGGATCTACGATTCTCTGTTTGCTTCTCTCAGCTAACATTAGACAACTCAATAGGCAGAGAAAATGCTAGTTCGGCTTCTTGTTCATTAGCATGCCTGAATTTAGGGATATTTGATTTTATTCTGGCAATTAAAATATAAATCAGACACATTGTCACCATGAGTTTCTCCATGGGACACATATTCCTTACTCCTTGCTCTGTGAAGAACCATTTGCTATACCATCTCCTTGAGCTAAAATTTCATTTTGCATTTATTCAGGCATGAAATGCATCAAGCTGCCTGACACATGGCAGTAAAACATTTTGTCTATTGTCAGTTCCAACTTGTTGAACAACTATTTCAGATGGAAGGAAGAGCCTCCAAATAGAGTAAAAAAAAATTGGCACCCAAAGTCACCTTATCTTATTTTCCCAAACTTTCCCAATGCCCCTTAGATTCTTACTCTAAGCTGCTCTCTTCTCAATATACTTGCTTGAACCAACCTGACATTGCCAAATGTTTATACTATTGTAATGATCTAGTATTGTCTACTTTAGTTTACTTTTTAGTAGAGAGGACGGCTTAGCTCCTTGAAATCAGGCCTGTGGTGAGCCACGGTTTATGTCCTTTGAGGATATGGAAATTACCATCTGCTATTGTCAGCTGAATTATTGCTACATTGGTCACAGAAATACTCAGTAAGGCATAGAATAATTCATTGATTTCCATCTCTGTGTTTTTTATTCATTCATTTGATAATCTTTTACTGATTGCAATGATATTAAAATTAGAATGCCAAATAAATTCTTCTGGTATTTAAAGAGATTCCATTTTTTATAGGGGAAATAAACAAGTGAATCAATGATAAAATATTAAATTAGATCTTTGAATAGGTACAACACTATTATGAAGTAAAGGAATGGAGGGGGGGGGTGTCCCATTTTAGTTAGTGTTTTCCTAAAAGGAGACACTGCAGTAAGGCCTTGAGTACAGGTACTTCAGTTGGGAGCGATCAGGAATTACAAGCAAGGGAGTGAGTAAAATGAGAAAGGAAGGAAGGAAGGGTGGAGGGAGGGAGGGAAGGAAAGAAGGAAGGAAGGAAGGAAGGAAGGAAGGAAGGAAGGAAGGAAAGAAAGAAAGAAAGAAAGAAAGAAAGAAAGAAAGAAAGAAAGAAAGAAAGAAAGAAAGAAAGAAAGAAAGAAAGAAAGAAAGAAAGAAAGAAAGA